>NC_045451.1:73062809-73093919 GCF_002776525.5 Piliocolobus tephrosceles | reverse complement strand
CCCATCCTGCCCCGCCCCACCCCTCGGTCCCTCAAGCCTCGCCCCGCCCCCTGGCCCGTCAAGCCCCGCCTACCCCTCGGGCCGTCACGCCTCGCCCCACCCTCCCGCCCCCTCAAGCCCCGCGCTGTCCTCGGCCCGGCGTGGCCTGCGAGACTGGTGCGGGTGCCTCCGGGCTCTGACCGTTCCGCGGCGGAGGTTGCTCTGCAAAAGGGGAGTTACCTGTGATGAGAAGTAGTAAGAGCTTATTGGTATACTGTGCAAATGAAGAAAGATGAAGAAGTGAAGACTGCTCTCACGGTCCTCGTCCATGAATCATTTAAGTCGACGTTTGGATGCGTTTCCCCCCAGACACGTGCGCGGCGCGCGGAGCAGGTGAAGGCGAACCGTGGGTGTGGTCAGGGGCCGCGCTCCGCAGGGAAGGCTGAAGAGCTGGGAGGGCCGGGGAGACGCCTGAGGGGATGACAAGCAGTCCAGGCTCGGCAGCCGTAGAGCGAAGGCTGGACGGGGAGGAAAGTATCGGAAGTAGTAGTTTAAATGTGTCAACATTTTACCGGCAGACCAAGCTTGGGGGTTCTAGGAGCCACCACGGGGTAGAGAAATAGAAAGAATTACAAGAGTCCGCCTGTAGAAACGTGTCATCCCGGGGGAAGGAAGCGGCCGGGGGAAGTGGCTGCCTGCTCGCCGGGAGCCGGAGTCCTCCGGGGAAAGAAGTGAGGGGGACCAGACCCCCTGGGAGGACGCCTGGCTCAGATCACGGATTCTGCCAAAACGGGAAAGTGGAGGAGCCTCTTCCGAGACGCCAAGGTCTCAGCGGGTTTGCTTATCAGGAAAAGGCATTCTAGAGGGGGTAGTGGTAAAGTTTAGGATGGAGACGGTGGAAGCTTGCGTCAGGGGAGCAAAAGTACAGGGAAAAAAAAAAAACTAAAAATGAGGCTGTAGAAAATCCCTTTGGATTTTGGCCGGGAATGACAAGAATGTGAGGTATGGTAAGATTAGCAGGCTGGAAAGGTTTTTAAATGATTGGTCCCAGCTGTCCCCTGACGGATTGCACAGAAACCTGCCAAGAGAAGTGGCGAAATGACCTTTTTCAACCGTAAATAAGATTGTATTGCTACTTTAAGAGGTGGACCCCACCTCTTATGATAACTGATAACAACTATAACTTTTTTGAAGGTCAAAGACACTCATATCCAAAGAAAGTGCTCACTATAAAAGTCCGATCAAAATATATTGATTATAAAAATACCAAAAGTTTAAAAATTATTTTAATTCAATTTAAATAAAGACAGTAAACAGATCAGTGGTTGCCAGAGATTATCAGAGTGGAAGTGAAGTGTTGAATTAGGTGGAACAGTGGATTTTTTAAAATAGACTTTAGTTTTTAGAATACTTTCAGGTTCACAGCAAAATTGAGCAGAAAATAGTTCCCGTATGTACCCATACTCCCACACATGCACAGAATCCTCCACTGTCAACGTCCCATACCAAAGTGGTACCTTTGTTATGATCAGTGAACCTACATTGACACGTCATTATCACCCAAAGTTCAGGCCTGGTGGCTAAGTTACCCTGTAATCCAGCACTTTGGGAGGCCGAGGCAGACAGATTATTTGAGCTCTGGAGTTCAAGACCAGCCTGGGCAACGTGGCGAGACCACCGTCTCTACTAAAAATACAAAATACAAATACAAAAAAAAAATGTCCCCAGGAGTGGTGGTGGAGCTGAGATTGTGCCACAGCACTCTATCCTGGGCAACATTATGTCAAAAAAAAAAGGGGGGGGAGACATTATCTCAAAACATTCTTGGTGTTTCATTCTATGGGTTTTGGCAAATATATAATGACATGGATCCACCGTTACAGTATCACGCGGAATAGTTTGACTGCCCTGAAAATCCTTAGTGCTCCTGTTCATCCGTTTCTTCTGAGAACACCTGGCAACCGCTGGTCTTTCCACTGCATGGTTTTGACTTTTCTAGAATGGCATATAATGGGAATCTGGGAGTGGCTAGCCTTTTCAGATTGCCTTCCTTTATAGTAATGTGCATTTACGCTTTCTCCATGTCTTGTCTTGATAGTTCATTTCTTTTTAGTGCTGAATAATATTCCATTGTCAGGCTGTAACAATGTTTATTCATTCACCAACTAACAGGCATCCTGGTTGTTTCTGTGTTTAGGCAATTATCAGTGAAGCTCCTACAAACATCTGTGTACAGGTTTTTGTGTGGACATGTTTGCAACACCTTTGGATAGATACCAAGAAGCATGATTGCTGGATCATATAGTAAGAGTAAGTTTAGTTTTGTTTTTGGGGGTTTTGTTTTGTTTTTTGAGACAGGGTCTCACTCTGTCATGGCAGACAATCATGGCTCACTGCAGCTTTAAATTCCCTGGGTTCAGATGATCCTCTCACCTCAGCCTCCCAAGTAGCTGGGACTACAGGCACAGTGCCACTACACCCAGCTAATTTTTCTATTTTTTGTAAAGATGGGGTTTCACCATGTTGACCAGGCTCGTCTCAAACTCCTGGGCTCAAGCAGTCCTCCTGCCTTGGCCTCCCAAAGTGCCTGGAGTACAGGCATGAGCCACTGTGCCTGGCCTGGGTTTACAAGAAAGTTACAAACTATCTTCCAAAGTGGTTGTGTCAGCTGGGCCTGGTGGCTAAGTTACCCTGTAATCCAGCACTTTGGGAGGCCAAGGCAGACAGATTATCTGAGCTCTGGAGTTCAAGACCAGCCTGGGCAACGTGGCAAGAACCCTGTCTCTACTAAAAATACAAAATAAAAATACAAAAAAATAGCCCCAGGAGTGGTGGTGGAGCCAAGATTGTGCCACAGCACTCCATCCTGGGCAACATTATCTCAAAAAAAAAAAAAAAAAAAAAAAAAAATGGCAGACATTATCTCAAAAAAAAGAAAAAGAATTTAACACGGGAAACTGGTTACAAATATATCCGAGGGGTTAATTAAGAGCAAAAAGGGAACATGTGAGATTACCCAGAGACTAGTAACTACGGGAAACTCTGGGCTGGAAGTGTGAAAGGGAAAATAGTTTTACCCAGAGCTACCACCATTGCCTCTCTGAGGCTGCTCAGTTTGGCACCTTTACCACCAACAGGCAGAAAGCCAGGAGCCAGTACTCCAGCTTACACTGCAGGCATCCAACAGAGCAACAGCCATGGAGCCCACAAACTGAACAGCTGAGGTTCCTGAAACCTCTGCTGCTACTGCTGGGGCTAGGGCTGAGTGCTGCTGCTACTGCTGCTGTTCAGATCACCTCTGAGCAGGAAGCCAGGCTCACCAATTGCCACCACTACTCAGCTGTGTGAGCTGCCTCCACAAATTGGATAAAAGGTCTTCTTCCTCCTACATCTGAATCCCCTGTGTCTCTCAATGGCAGAACCCAACTCGAAATAAAGAGCTGATAAGAGTCTGGGAAAGCAAGTTTGGAGGTTTCCAGTCCGTATTCTGGAAAGAATACGATCTACGATGAAGGCTGGGCATGACAGCTCACACCTGTAATCCCAACATTTTGGGAGGCTGAGGCAGGCAGATCACTTAAGGTCAGGAGTTTGAGACCAGCCTGGCCAAGTTGGTGAAATCCTGTTTCTACTAAAAATACAAAAATTAGCTGGGTGTGGTGGTGAGCGCCTGTAATCTCAGCTACTTGAGAGACTGAGGCAGGAGAATTGCTGGAACCCTGGAGGCGGAGGTTGCAGTGAACTGAGATTGTGCCACTGCCCTCCAGCCTGAGCCACAGAGTGAGACTCCATCTCAAAAATATAAATAAATAAATAAATAAATAACCTACAATTAGTTAAGAAGCTTTCACATTTTTTTCCTGCTCTGGGCCAGTTTACATAGCATAGGAACTGAAAGATTCCTATGAAGATTTTGTAGAAGATTCCGTGAAGATTTTGTAGATGACGTTCACAAAATTTTATCAGCCTGATGCCTTTGGTGATGATAAGTATAGTTAATTTTAACTACCTTTTAAAATTATTTTATTCATGGCCTCTTCAGATTTTTTACCTTTTGTCAAGACAATTTTGATCATTTATATCTTCCTTTAAAAAATCAGCCATTTTGTTCTGGGCATGATGGCTCATGCCTGTAATCCCAGCACTTTGTGAGGCCGAAGTAGAAGGATTGCTTGAGCTCAGGAGTTCAAAGCCAGCCTGGGCAACATAGCGAGACCTCATCTCTACAAAAAAAAAAAAAAATTAGCCACGTGTGGTGACGCACGCCTGTATTTCAGCTACTCAAGAGGCTGAGGCAGGAAGAGGATCACATGAGCCCAGGAGACAGAGGTTACAGTGAGCTGAAATTGTGCTACTGTACTCCAGCCTGGGCGACAGAGTGAGACACTGTCTCAAATAAATAAATAATCAGTCATTTCACCAAAATATTTAACTTATTAATATAGAGTTATATATGTTAATTTCTTGCCATCTGTAAAGTCTCCGTATCTGATGTAAGGCTTTTCTTCTTGTTTCCATTGCTTTTTGTCTTACTATCTTTTTTCTTAACATTTTGCTTTTCAATGGAGTATAATATAGATTCCAAAATGTACATATATCATAAATGTACAGCTCACTGGATTTTCACAGACTAAACACATTCATGCAGCCATCATCACCTCGAAAAAGGGAGCATGACTCACACCCTTAAAGCTCTCCTGTGGTCCCTTCTGGTCTTTACACCCCTCCCCAAGCAGTAACTACTGACTTCCTTCCTAACAACGTAGATTGGTGTGATGATTAATTTTATGTGTCACCATGGTTAGGCTATGAAGCCCGGTTCTTTGGTCAAACACTAGTCCAGATGTTGCTATAAAGGTATTTTGTAGATGTGATTAATATCTGCAATCAGTTGTGTTCCGTGAAAGGGTCATATTAATATATACAAAGCGACCCCCAACTGCTGAAGGAGCTGAGAAACCAAAGAAAGAGGCAGACAAATCCAGTTTGTCAGTTTTGGGCGATTTATTACAGCATTATATTTTGGGGAATTTATTAGGGGATTATATTTATTGACTTATATGGGGAACTTACAGAGAGAAGTCTTGGGTCTTGCGGTCTTGGGTGGCTGCAAGACAGATAGATCTCCACTCCACAACCCCCCAGACACACAGCTTATATCTTGGGAAAAAAGCATACGTGCTCTGGAAGGAAGGGGTAGGTGGCTATGGTGTCAGCCTGTGATTTCTGCAACAGCAAAGGTTGTTTTGGAGGCAACTTACAATAAGTAGGTGTTCCTACACAAAGAGTAATAGATCAACTAGACATTTTGGAAGCATTCCCAAACTCAGGGTTAGTGGGAACTTACATGGTAGATTGGCATTTTAAATCGGCTAGGGGCGGTGACGCACGCCTATAATCTCAACACTTTGGGAGGCTGAGGCAGGCAGATCACCTGAGGTCAGGAGTTAAAGACCAGACTGGCCAACAGGGTGGAACCCCGTCTCTACTAAAAATTAAAAAATTAGCCAGGCGCGGTGGCGGCTGCCTGTAATCTCAGTTACTCAGGAGGCTGAGCCACAATAATCACTTGAACTGGGGGGGCGGAGCTTGCAGTGAGCTGAGATCACACTACTGCACTCCAGTCTGGGTGACAGAGCAAGACTCCGTCTCAAAAAAATAAAAAATAAAAAATGAAAAAGTCACTCGTCCCTACAAGTAGCCTTTAAGTAAAGGAGATTAACCTTGATAAGGCAGCTGGGCCTCAT
Source organism: Piliocolobus tephrosceles (assembly GCF_002776525.5). Lineage (NCBI taxonomy): Eukaryota > Metazoa > Chordata > Mammalia > Primates > Cercopithecidae > Piliocolobus > Piliocolobus tephrosceles. The sequence goes on along the minus strand of NC_045451.1, from coordinate 73,088,193 downwards.
CTGTCCAATTGAAGGCCTTAAGATAAAACACTCAGATTTCCTATAGAAAGAAAGAATTCTACCTCAAGTCTGTAACACAGAAATCCTTCCCGAGTCCCTAACCTACCCTACAGATTAGAGACTCAAGACTGGAACATCATTTCCTAGCCCATACCCAGCCCACCAGTTTGTCCTAAGAATTTTAGACTTAACAGCCTGCACAATCACATGAGCCAGTTGCTTAAAATAAAACACTTTTGTATTCTTAGAAATAAGACAGAAAGATGTAAATATTGCCTTGTTTCTCTGGAGAACCCTGACTGATACAGATTTTAATCTGAGAGTGGTTCTAGAAGAATAGAATCTTTTTTTTTTTTTTGAGACGGAGTCTCGCTCTGTCGCCCAGGCTGGAGCGCAGTGGCCGGATCCCAGCTCACTGTAAGCTCCTCCTCCCGGGTTCCCGCCATTCTCCTGCCTCAGCCTCCTGAGTAGCTGGGACTACAGGCGCCCGCCACCACACCCAGCTAATTTTCTTGTATTTTTAGTAGAGACGGGATTTCACTGGGTTAGCCAGGATGGTCTCAATCTCCTGACCTCGTGATCCACCCTCTGGGATTATAGGCGTGAGCCACTGCGCCCAGCCTAGAAGAACAGAATCTTAAGGATGAGTTTTCGGAGTTCGTTCTGTGGTTTCTGGAATTGGTTCTCTAATCTGGTTGGATTTTGTTTGTTTGTTATTTGTTTGTTTGTTGTTTGCTTGATAGGGAGTCTTGCTCTGTCGCCTAGGCTGGAGTGCAATGGCACAATCTCGGCTCACTGCAACCTCCACCTCCTGGGTTCAGGCGATTCTCCTGCCTCAGCCTCCTGAGTAGCTGGGATTACAGGCAAGCACCACCACGCCCGGCTAATTTTTGCATTTTTGGTAGAGACCAGTTTCACCATGCTGGCCAGGCTGGTCTTGAACACCTGACCTTGTGATCCGCCCACCTCGGCCTCCCAAAGTGCCAGGATTACGGGTGTGAGCCACTGCACCTGGCCCAGAAATTTACTTTTTCACAGTTCCAGAGGCTACAAGTCCCAGAAGGAGGTGCTGGCAGATTTGATTTCTATTGAGGACTCTCTTCTTGGCTTGTAGACAGCAACCTTTTCACTGCGTCCTCACACGGCCTTTGTTCTATGCTTGTGCGTAGAGCGAAATCTCTGTTGTCTCTTCCTTTTCTTATAAGGTCAGCAGTTCTATTAGATAAGGGCCCCACTCTTATGATCTAATTTAATTTTAACTACCTCCCTAAATGCCCTCTCCCCAAACATAGATGAGGGGTTAGGACATCAACATCAGAACGTGGAAGAATACAATTCAGTCCATGACAACTGTCTTATGTCAGGAGTAGATTAAACTCTCCATTCTTATCATAATATAGTCTTCAGGGATTTTGATTGCCTTTCTTTTCCACAAGACATCACACCAGTTTAGTACATTGAAGACATGCAGATTGGGCCTGATGAGCAAGATGTAGCAACTGCTCTAGACTTATTAGTAAGAAATGTGCATGTAGGCCAGGCGCGGTGGCTCAAGCCTGTAATCCCAGCACTTTGGGAGGCCGAGACGGGCAGATCACGAGGTCAGGAGATCGAGACCATCCTGGCTAACATGGTGAAACCCCGTCTCTACTAAAAAATACAAAAAACTAGCCGGGTGAGGTGGCGGGCGCCTGTAGTCCCAGCTACTCGGGAGGCTGAGGCAGGAGAATGGCGTAAACCCGGGAGGCGGAGCTTGCAGTGAGCTGAGCTGAGATCCGGGCACTGCACTCCAGCCTGGGCGACAGAGTGAGACTCCGTCTCAAAAAAAAAAAAAAGAAATGTGCATGTCAGAGAATGGGAAATGAATCCAACCAAAATGCAGGGGCCTTCTCCATCAGTGAAATTTCCAGGGATCCAGTGGTGTAGGGCATGTCAAGATATTCCTCACAAAATGAAAGACAAGTTGTTACATTTGGCTCCTCCCGTAACCAAAAAAGAGGTACAATGCCCTTTTGGATTTTGGAGGCAAGACATTTCCTCATTTGGGTGTGCCACTCCAGCTCATCCACCAAGTGGCCCAAAAGCTGCTAATTCTGAGTGGGACCCTTGGCTTCCAGTCCTGCTACACAATCTTATCTGTTCCAGCCCCATCTATGGCCTCATACAGCGTTTCCTACAGTCAGTTGACTGAGGAAGACAAGACGAGGTATACCAGGCATGTAGATGGTTCCGCATGGTATGCAGGCACCCCAATATGGACAACTGCAGCACAATAGTCCCTTTCTAGGACATCCCCGAGAAACAGTGGTGAAGAGAATTCCTCCCATCAGGAGCAATCCCCAACTTCAGGCAATGAATCGAGTGGTGTTTGTTTGGAAGGAGACATGGCAAGAGGTTTAATTGTATATTAATTTATGAGATTTTCCTTGATGGTTAGGGACTTGGAGCATTATTGGAAATTGGTGACAAGGAAATTTAATGTCTGTCTCTCTCCGAAGGAGCCAAAAATGGAAGATATTTGTGTTCCATATGAATGCCCACCCAAGGGTGACATCTGCAGAGAAGAATTTTAATAATAGGATAGAAAAACATGTTCTGTGGATGCCAGGCAGTCTCTTTCTGTAGCCATCCTCATTGTGCCCAGTGAGTTCATGAACAAAGCAGCCATGGTGTCAGGGATGGAGGTTACACTTGGGTTCAGCAACATGGACATCCACCCACTAAGGCCAACCTGGCTACACCCACCACTGGGTGCCCAATCTGTCAGCGGGAGAGACCGACATTGAGGCTTCAGGATGGCACCATTCCCCAGGACAATCAGCCAGCTACAGGTGGCATGGTGGTTACGTTGGACTCCTTCCATCATGGTAGGTCGGTATTTTGTCCTCCCTGGAGTGGACACTTAGTCTGAATATGGATTTGCTTTCCCTGTACACAATACCTCGGCCAAAACTTATCCATGAATCCACAGAATGCCGTATTCACCACTGTGGTAGATTCCACAAAGCATTGCTTCTATCCTATTCAGCCTGTTCTATTCTACTCACTGTTCTCTTCTGCCTACTGCTTCAGGATGGTGGGGAACATGGTAAGACCAGCGACTTCCATGAGCCTGTGCCCATCGCTGCACTTTTTTTTTGCTGTGAAGTGAGTGCCTTGATCAGAACAGTGAAATGGCCTTTTGAAGACTCAGATACAGTGTCAGGTAGGTAATAACGCTTTGCAGGGCTGGGGCAATATTCTCCGGGAGGTTGTGTATGCTTCAAATTAGCACCCAAGGGGCTGGGCATGGTGGGTCACACCTGTAATCCCAGCACTTTGAGAGGCTGAGGTTGGGGGACCACTTGAGCTAAGGAGTTTGAAACCAGCTTAAGACACATAGCAAGACCCTGTCTCTAAAAAAAAAAAAAGTTTTAAAAAAATTAGCTGGGCGTGGTGGCATGCACCTGTACTCCCAGCTACTCAGTAAGCTGAGATAGGAGGGTCACTTGAGCCCGGAAGGCCAAGGCTGCAGTGAGCCTTGATCATGCCACTGCACTCCAGCTTGGGTGACAGAGCAAGACCCTGTTTCAAAATAAATAAATATAAGTTAGCATCCAATTTTGGGTGCTGCTTCGCCAATAGCCATGATACACAAGTCCAGGAATCTAGGGATGGAAATGGAAGTGGCACCATTCGCTGTTACCCCTATGCTGACCCACTAGCAAAGTGTTTTCTTCCTGTCCTATGACCTAATGCTCTCCTGATCTAAAAGTCTTAGTTCCGAAAGGAAGAGTGCTTCCACTAGGGAAACAAAAGTGATTCCACTGAACTCTCAGTTAAGATGCCACCCAGCCACTTTGGGCTCCTCATGCTTCTGAATCAACAGGCTAAGAGGGGAGCTGCTGTGTTTTCTCGGATGATTAGTGCTGGCTACCGGGGGAAAACTGGGCTGCTGCTCCCCCACGGAGGTAAGTAAGAGTGCATCTGGAGTACAGGCAATCTCAATATTACTCTTCACTGTGATTAAGGTCAATGGAAAACTATAACAACCTAATTCAGGCCATGCTACTCCATGGTCCCAACTCTTCAGAAGGGAAGGTTTGGGTCACCCCACCAGGTGACAAACCATGACCAGCTGAGGTGCTTGCTGAGGATAAAGGGAATCTGGGATGGGTAGTGGAAGCAGGTAGTTATAAATACCAGCTACAACCACATGGCCAGTTACAAAAATGCTGACTGTAATTGTTATGAGTATTTCTTCCTTATTTGGTTACAAATGTGTTGTGTGTGTCTGTGTGTGTGTGTGTGTTTAGAAAATATCTTTGTCTTCTTCTCTCTCTTATTCCCTTATATAACATAAGATATATCTTAGTATTTCAGTTATGGGATACCAAAGAGAAGAGTAAACATGACCCGAGAACCCTACGTCCTCTTCTGGGGAAGGGTTAGTGTGTCTCTGGTTTTACCCAGGTTAGTTGAATCAGATGAGGTGCAAGCATGATTTTGCTGTTATTTGGAGATTAAGTATAGTTTAAGGAGATACATAGAGGTGCCAAGTTGACGAAGACTTGACTGCAGTAGTTAATTTTATTTATTTATTTATTTACTTATTTATTTATCTATCTATTTATTTATTTATTATTTTGAGACAGGGTCTCACTCTGTTGCCAGGCTGGAGTGCAGTGGCATAATCTTGGCTCACTGCAACCTCTATCTCCCGGGTTCAAGTGATTCTCCTGCCTCAGCCTCCTAAGTAGCTGGGACTAAGGTCACGCCACCACGCCTGGCTAATATTTGTATTTTTAGTAGAGACGGGGTTTCACTGTGTTAGCCAGGATGGTCTTGATCTCTTGACCTCATGATCCACCCACCTCGGCCTCCCAAAGTGCTGGGATTACAGGCGTGAGCCACCACGCCCAGCCTGCAGCAGTTACTTTTATGCACCACTGTGGTTAAGCTATGGTGCCCAGTTGTTTGCTCAAACACTAGTTCTAGAAGTTGCTGTGAAGACATTTTGTAGGTAAGACTAATATCTATGATCCATTGACTTTAAGGAGATTACCCTCAATAATGAGAGTAGGCCTCACCCATTCAGTCGAAGGACTTGAGAGCAAAGACTGAGGTTTCCCAGGGAAAAAGAAGGAATTCTGCCTTAAGACTGTAACACAGAAATCCTGCCAGACTTTCTGCTTTGCTGGCCTCCCCTACAGATTATAGACCAGCCAGGCCCCACAATCACATGAGCCAATTCCCTTAAATAAATTCCTTTAAAATATATCCATGTATCTCCTATTAGTTCTCTGTGAAAACCTGACTCGTACAGTTAGTTTCACTTGTGTTGTGACATTTCACTTGTTTTGTATGAAATTACCTATGCATGAAATGACACAATCTACACTTTTCCTACCCAGCTCCTTTTGTTCTGCATGACATTTGTGAGCCTCATCCCTACTTTCCTCAGGTTCATCTGTGAACTGTGCGTGCGCGGTGGGGTGAGACCCACCGTCTGCATGTGTAGAGTGCCTGTGAGACAGGAGCCAGCAGGTGGCACTGTGACATCTCATATGGAACTTGGAAAAGTCCTGTAACTGCAAATTCCTAGGTGTTAGCCACAGCTGAATTTTTCAGTGGTCTGTCACAGGGCAGATAGCTTGTCGTCAAACTAGAAATAAAATCTTTACATTTCTAAATTTGATGTTAATTGAGTCGATAAAATTTGGCCGGCCGCGGTGGCTCACGCTTGTAATCCCAGCACTTTGGGAGTCCGAGGCAGGCAGATGACTTGAGGTCAGGAGTTCGAGACTAGCCTGGCCAACGTGGCGAGACCCCATCTCTACTAAAAATACAAAAATTAGCTGGATGTGGTGGTGGGTGCCTTTAATCCCAACTATTCGAGAGGCAGAGGCAGGAGAATTGCTTGAGCCCGGCAAGTGGTGGCTGCAGTAAGCCAAGATCATGCCACTGCGCTCCAGCCTGGGCGACAGAGTGAGACTCTCTCTCAATAATAATGATAATAATAATAATAATAGTAATAATAATAAAAATTGAAGTGCTGAGGACACAGAAGGCCTTCACAGAAGTAAACTGTGGCAGGGGGAAAGGAGAGGGCTGATGTGCCCGGAGCCCAGCACTAGGGCGTGTCAACGCCCTGGAGGGGTCTGGGACTTTCCTTGCCCGCTAATGCGTTGGGCTGTCACAGACTTGTGGATATGATACTGGCAGGAGCTGTGGTTTTTTTTTTTTTATTTTATTTTATAGACGGGGTCTCACTCTGTCCCCCAGACTGGAGTACAGCGATGCAATCATTGCTCACTGCAGCCTCAAGTTCCTGGGCTCAAGCGATCCTCCTGCCTCAGTACCGCCAACATGCTGGGACTACAGGCATGAACCTGTGCCCAGCTAGAAGCCGTGTTAGTATTTACAACAATCACTATAGCCATAGTACCCACATTTCCTTGCCCTGTCTGAGTCCCAGCATGTGGGGCCGGATGACGCCTGCACAGGCAGTGGCTTGCAATTCAGGACAGCCTCTGAGCTTGGGGGCCCTGAATGTCTGACAGTGGGCAGTAAGCCTGCCAACCCATTTGCTCTGGAAAGAGCTGCTGTTTCTATCTTCCAAGCAACTTCCCTTTGTCGTAAGCAGTGCAAGCAAACTGCCCATTGCTTTGGAGAAAGACACTGTTGTTTGTCTTTCAAGGCTGTTCATTTCACCATCGTTGAAAAGGTAACCCAGAACAAAGGGAAGGCAGACATGCAAAGACTACAAGACGTGCGAAAATGTGAGACACCCAGGGAGCCTCGTCTGGCAAGAGGAGTATAGAGGATGAGGAGGGTCCTCTTCCCCGGGAGGTGTGGTGGGGGAGAAAAGTGTGCGGCTAGAATGGAGAAGGTGGCTGCAGAATGGCACCTCGAGGCTTTCTGAGGAGTCCCATCAGTCCTCTGCACCAGGGGGCTGCCATCTGCACAGTAACGGCTGCCTGGGGCCCATGGCCTTGAGTGGCGTTCCCCTCGGGAACTTTTGGACAGCGGCGTTCTTGTCTCCCCATAGCGAACACTGGAGACAATGTCCTGCAGACACATCCTTCGCTCCTCACTCCGGTGCTCTGGAGGGGAGAGCCCTCTACACCAGAAGAAGCCCCGAGTGCATGTTTTCCTTTCCGATTGAGGTCCAAGGTGAGAGAAGGCTCTTGCAGAGGCAGTAGCAGTGCTGAGAAGGGCAGAGCCAGGTGGCAGGAGCCCAGGAGAGCCATCTTTCTATCTTAGGTCAACAGTCCTTCTGTTGAGGGAAACCCTTGCTATTCTAGCCACTCTCTAGTGTACAAGCAGCAGCAGCTGGGGCAGGGATGAAGGGCTCGATCTCTTTCTTGTGAAGGAGTCAGAGCATTTTGGATTGCCTTGCCAAGAAGAGTGTATGCTGCAGGCCTGGGACGCCTACAGTCGCCGGGAATAAGGGAAGGGTAGGTCTTCCTTGATGACTTCCCTGGGATCTTTTCTTCCCACTGGAATTTGTATTATGTATTGGAAGGACACAATTGGAGTAAAATTACAGAATTACAGACTTTCACTGGAGGAAAGGACCTCAGAGATGGCCTAGTCCGGTAGTTTCTTAGCTGAGATCCTGGGACTACTCAGGCCTTCCTGGATGGGTTTCAGGGATCCAACCTTCTCTAGTGTGACACATTTGACTTTGCAGAAGTTTGTCAGGTGACTGGGATCAAACCATTCCTAGGTGACGGGTAAGTCACAGAACAGATGGGTCTCTGGGGTTTGGGCAGGAAGAGGTCAGTGTAGCCAGGCACAGTCAGACGTGGCTGGCATCAGGAAGCAGGCCTTGGGCCAGAGAAGTTCTCAGGCTGTTGTGCATCGTGGTGGCGATGCCAGCCACCTTGGTGTCCAGCAGCTTCAGCATCCTCCACTGTAAACTGCAGGAAGGAAACTTCATGGTGCTTTATGTCAAGAATTTCGTGTTTAAGCAACACAATAAAAAATGGCTGGGTGTCCCTATTTAGATGGACTTTTTTGGGGTATGAGATTCATTTTGTGAGTCCTGGGGGAGAACACTGCCTAGACAAGGCGGGACCCCAGATGCCAGACTGACTGGAGGCTCCGGACTTCATCCTGTAAGCAGAGGAGAGCAGTTGGCAGTCCATAAGCAGGGAAACTGGCAACCACTGCAAGAACTGCAGGAATTGCCTGTGGAAGACGCTGGAAGAATGAGAGAGTGGGGACGGAAGCACAGGGTCTTCGCAAGCATTCTTTGCCCAGCATACAGTAAGTTCTTAAAAATGTTCGGGGAGAGAGGGAGGAAGACAGAATCTCCATGATCAGTGCTACCAACAGGCTTGTAAGAAACAGCTGGGATCCACTTCAGTCCTTCTGTAAAGGGAGAAATAGGAGTGCGTGCCGCCACCAGTACTCCTCACTGCTATTGTAACTAACGTTTGCACTTCCTCTTCCCCTTGTCACAAAAGGCACTTACTGTTCCCAAGTTCTTATGTTGTAATGGGGCTTGTTGTCCTGGGACCTGAGAAAGAAAATTGAGTTCTCGGTTAATGCGACCACTACCCCAGGGCCCGTTTATTTGGGACAGCTGATGTGTAATGCTATAGTCTAGGGAGATATGGAAATTTTTTTGTAGGTCACTTTTAAGAAATTGTTTGAGATGGCTCTAGAAACTTTCTGAGCCGTTTGGGTTCCAATATTCTAGGTAGAGATTTCGTCCTCGCTCCGACATCTCAACAAAGTTCATTTTGAACAGCACAGTGTGGTGGCTGAATAACGGCCCCCCAAGTATGTCCCACTCCCCAGGACCTGTGAATAGGTTCCTTTACATGGTAAAGGACCTTTGCAGATGTGAGAAAGTTAAGAGCCTTGAGCTGGGGAGATGGTCCTGGCTTATCTGGGCGGGCCCCGTGTGACGGAACAGTCCTTGTAAGGGGGTCGCAGGAGGGTCAGTGTCGGAGGAGGTGTTGTGATTAGAGTGATGCGGCCATGTCTTGCAGTGAGACGCCGGCTTCCCTTTGTTCTGGGTTACCTTTTCAAGAATGTTGGTGAAATGAACAGCCGTGGAAGATAAACAACAGTGTCTTTCTCCAGAGCAAAAGGCGGTTTGCTCTCACTCTTTACAACAAAGCGCAATTGCTTGAAAGACAGGGTAGCTCTTTCCAGAGCAAATAGACAGCCCTGAAAGCTGGAAGGGGCAGGGCAGGTGGTATGGTCTGAATGTTTGTGTCTCCCCAAATTCATGTGTTTCCTTCTAACCCCCAAGGTGATGATATTGGGAGGTGGGGTCTTGGGGAGGTGATTAGGTCGCGATGGTGGACCCTCATGATTGAAACTGGCATCCTTGTGAAAGAGGTCCATCAAAAGAGCTAGCTTGCCCTTCCAGTGAGAAGGTGAACCCTCACCAGACACCAAATCCATCTTGATCTTGCATTTCCCAGCCTCCATACTACGAGGAATACATTCCTGTTGCTTAGAAGTCACCCAATTTGTGGTATTTTGTTGTAGTAGCCCAGACAGACCAAAGCAGAATGGATATTCTCCAGGGCCTCCTTAAGACAAATGTTAAACTTCTGATCTTTAAAACCGTAAGAACAAATTTGAGTTGTTTTAAGCGAAGTGTGTGGCCACCTGTTACACAGCAAGCACTGGATTCTCACGGGGGATGCTCTGTCAGCCTCCCCTCCCCCTGAGAACCACGCTGGCCTGGCCCGGTGGCCTTCAGCTTCACTTTCCCTTGGAATCCCACGGAAAACTTGAAGATCCTCTTGCCCAGGATCTGCCCCAGATTAACTGAATGAGAATCTCTGGGAGTAGGACCCAGCATCATCATCATCATTCCTTTTGTAAATAGAGAATAATCTACATGACACAGAAATATACATATATTAGATGTTTACTTCAAAGACACTTGACAGTCGTAGACACCCCTGTAACCACCATCCGAAACGAAACACAGAGTATCCCCATCACAACTGAAAGTTATGTCTGTAATGCCCCTTGCAATGAACTCCAACCCCAAGAGGCAACCACTTTCAGACTTCCATCACAATAGATGAGTTTTATCTCTTCTTAGACTTCATATCAATGGAATCACATGGCTTGTTTTTTTGGTAGTTCTGGCTTCTTTTGCTCAAAACAATGTTTTTGAGATTCACCCATGTGGCTGTATGTTCCTTTTTATTGCTGAGTAACGTTTGGTTACATGAATATATCATGATGTATTTATCCATTTTGATGGTGATTGATTTTTGAATTGTCTACAGTTTTGGGCTATTATGAATGAGGCTGAGGTTTCAAAGCAGGGCCACAGTCCTTGACACTCTCACCAGAAACGGTTTCTATAGCCCCTCCCACTGGAGCCAGGGGGGTTTGCGATTGCTTCAACTAATAGAGACTAGTAAAAGATTGAACTGTGTCCCTCAAAATTCACATGTCGAAGTCCTAATCCCTAGTGTGGCTGTATTTGCAGGTAGGACTTTTAGGGAGGCAATTACAATTAAATGCGGTTATAAGGGTGGGGCCCTGATTCAACAGGCCTGGCGTGTCCTCATAAGAAAAAGAGGAGACACCAGATCTCAGTCTGTCTCCCTCCCTGCACAGGTGCAGAGGGAAGGAACTGGGAGCACACAGCAAGAAAGTGGCCGTTCACAAGCTAGGATCTGACCCTGCTGGCACCTTGATCTTGGACTTCCGGCCTCCAAAACTGTGAGAAAAAAATAAGTATCCGTTGTTTAAGCCACCATCTGTGGCATTTTATTACGACAGCCCGAGTAGACTACTACAGACGCTATGTTGCTTCTGAGGCTATGTTTAAAAAGGCCATGCAAATAAACAGGCTGGGCAGCTTCCCAGAGCTGGGAGTTCTCTGGGAACACTGGCGTTAGGGCTGGGAGGCCACTGCAGACACTACAAACGGAAGTCCTGGTTGGCCCAGTCTTCAGCCGCCCAGCCCCACTGCTGGCGCGTGAGTGGGAGGGCCACTGGGGACAAGCTGTGCCCGACATTGGCAATCGTGGGGCAGATAAGAGCTCTCTGCTATGCCCCTTCTCAGTTCCTGACCACAGGCGGAATTGATGGGCATGAAAAATGCTGGCTGTATTTCACCAACGTAGGGGGATTTTTCTAGTCACACTGGATAAACTGGAACAATGGTGTATGAGCATTTTTGGAGGAGTCTCTTTTGGGAACCTATTCGTTTCTCTCCCCATTAAGTACGTAAGAAGGGATTTCTAGGTTGAAGATTAAAGTTGTTATAAATATTTGCTCTAGTTCTCCCACATGGCTGTCCTATTTTAAACTCCCCACAGCCATGTGCAAGAGCTTCCGTCACCCACGTCTTTGCCAACATTGGTGTGATCATCTTTTCGATGTTAACCCTCCCAGTGAGTGTGAAAGGACGTCTCATGGTCATTTTATTTTCAGTCCTTTGATTGCAAATGATGTTGAGCATCTTTTCATTTGCTTACTGGCTATTCGTATATTGTCTTTTGTGAAACATGTATTCAAGTCTTTTGCCCATTTTTAAACACTGTGTTGTTTCTCTTTTTTTAGTTCATTTGTGGGAATTCTGTATATATTCCATATACAATACATTTGTCAGATAAATGAGCTGTGAATATTTTTTCCCGGTCTCTGTGACGTTAGTAGTTTTCAAAGCTCCACAGATGACTCCGGCATGTAGCCAAGGTTGAGACCGTTGGCCTAGTGCTTTTTTCCTCCTTTTCCTGGAAGGACAAAACTGGGGTCCAGTATGGAGGTTGGGAATCAAATCGCCTGGCTTTGACTTGGCTCCAACACTTGCCTACCATGTGACCCTAGGCAAGTCACTTAAAATGACCTAAAATGACTTCTTACCTCCATTTTCTCACCTCTAAGATGGAGTTGAGAATCGGGCTCTGGAAAGACTGTTTTAATAATTAAGTGATCTTAAGCAGATGTCTCTGCTGCCACTACATGCACAGATTATGATATCTGCGGGACAGTATCAGGTTTCAACTTAAAATTTCTCATAGTTACGGAGAATATCTTCTATTTTAGGCAGAATTTTCAGATCACCAATATTTGCCATAGATAAAAGACTAGGAGTGTGGGGGTTATTATAACGCTTTAGATACATGCGGAAATTGTACAAAATAATATCTCCATGGGGTATTTATTTGTTTTTTAATGCCTTGTACTTCAAGTGAAAGAAAGGCGTGGAGGACAGAAACAGTGCAGGCAGCAAGGGCTGGCAGTAGCACGGAGTCTGGCATTGCAGATATCCTAAATGCAAAACTTCAAGGCTGAAATTGGCACGAGACGTGTCACATATTCAGCAATCCTAAATCAGTTCACTCTCATACTTGGATTATCTGAGAATCAAGGCTCATGTCTGCAAGCAACTGTCTAAGCCTGCGACAACAGAAAGCTTTAGGTAACATCAACCCAGGAATCGAATCCACACTAAACGTATGTGACCTTATCATCATAGTGCTTTAATCAGAGTGATGTACATTTATAGAATGCTTTCATATATTTATTTTAGGCTGATTTATAGCAACTGTGTAAGGAAATACTGGAAGAGATTATTAGGATCATCTCAATTTTGCAGATAAAGAAGCTGAGGCTCAGAGGTCACATGGTTAGTAAGGCTCAGAGCTGGCACAAGAAGCCAGATCTTCCAACTCCAAGTCCAGCACCTTTGCACACCACACCAGGGCTTCTCAAACTGCAGTTCACTTCTACAGCTCACCTGGGGGTCTTGTTAAAATGCAGATTCTCACACAATAGGTCTGGGATGGGGCCAAGTGCTTCTTTTTCTGATGAGCTTCAGGTAGTGCTGATACTGATCCATGGATCATGTTGTGAGTGGCCAGGCACTACACCACGCTCCATTTCAATCAATCAACTAGTCATATGCCTGGTTCTTCAATAGTTGTCATTATACACTGCTGACTGCAGAACAAAAATCACTTCCACGTTGCCTTTCAGCTAGGTATCACCTTCCAAGGGTGAGTCCCACTGACGAGCCCAACTGCAGCTTTGTTTTCCTTAGATGTGCTCCCCTTTTCCCAGGAATGTCTAGAGGAGACAAAGCCAAAGACTGCATCCAGGTGAACAAAGGTCCTTTCCCCAGGAAGCTTCCTACCCTAATGTTCTTCAAGGGAAGTGATTGGAGAAACGGTTGTGAGTCAGACTTTTCCTCACAAGAGTTCTGTCCTGGCAGAAAGAGAAATCATACAGAAAATGTCCTTGGCAGCTGGGTGCCCTGTCTCCCCTGTGCCTCCACAGCTCTGTCTACGCTACGTGGAGAAGGGCACCTTCAGCTCCTGAGTGCAACACAGAGATGGGAACAAACCAAGCCATTAGCACAAGAAGGGCCAGGACAGCTAAATTTAGCTAATTGAACGTCCAAGTTTTGGGAGAAAGATTATGGAGTCTGGGCTTCTTTCCCTTTGGCCCATCTTTAGAACGGGAGGATGCTCCTTCTTCAGTCCCCTGAGGTTTTCCTGCACCGAGCTCTTGCATACAACAAGAATAGCACTAGGCCATAGAGAATAATTTGCCAGGCAATTATTAAGTGTTTTCCGAAAGTGATGTTGCTTTGCAAAATGTTTTAAAATAAATTGGATGTGCATTTCCACTTAGAGATGAAGAGAAGCATATCACTTGGCTTCATTTAATAATGATTTAGATGATGGTAAGAAGAGCAAGTAAATTCAAATGAGATTATTGATTTTCATGATGATAAATTAGAATCCAACAAAAATAAATGACAGATATTTTTCTATGTGAATACGTTTTAATTCTTAGAAAGTTGCCTGAAAAATACATATTAGCCACTCCATGTGATGAACGGATATGCTGACATTGGTATTTATAAAGTCCTTGCAGAGCCCAGGTCTTCACAACGAATTACCACACAGTCATTTTTCTCAGTGACTCTGGAGTACAACGTAATGGATTCTTCTGCGCGGCGCCTGTTTCTGCCCGTTGGTGGCCGCCCTGCCTTATGATAGATGTTTTCCAGTCGACTTATAGAACTTGCTAATAATAACTCAATATTCATGGGGTAATCTGCAGTACTAATGAAATTAAATTGAAAAACAAACCTTAGTCTATATTTTTAGGCCAGGGGTGGTGGCAGGCGCCTGTAATCCCAGCTACTTGGGGGGCTGAAGCAAAAGGGTCACGTGTGTGTGTGCGTATGTGTGTGTGTGTGATTCATCCATCATTATACTGATTCCATTTCTCACTTAAATTAAGGGTGTTTTCAATGTAAACGATGGGGGTGAGAAGGGAGATTTTATCATCCACTCAAGGTCGCTTCCAGGTAAGAGGTTTGGAACCAGGAGCTCCCACCTAGAAACAATGTTTGTGCCTCTGGACAGCAGGAGGCAATTGCCAACAAGGCTTCTCATGCCTCATCGTACCCGGATCATGGTTTTGTCAAGGTAGAATACGGGACTAATACATTTTGGGAAATGCGAATATATTTGTTCAAATCATAAATGAATGAAAGCCAACTCATACATTCTTTTACCCTAAAGTTTTAAATTGTGCTCATGTATGTGAACAGTTTCTATAGTGTCAACCTGTGAAGCACAAACCATAAGACTGTGGGAAGTCCTGTGTCATACTAAGAACATTCTTGGGATTCTCCTAAACTGCATGACTCCCAGACTGTCTACAGCCTGGAATTTAACTCAACCACCACTTCCTTTACCTTTATCCCTTCATCCCTTATCCAGATGTACTGGAAGACTCAGAACAAATCCCAGACCCACTGAACAGATGGTGTCTGGCACCTCCTGGGCACCAGTTAGGTCTTCTGTAGATGCAGCTGCCTCTGCAGTGATCAGCCCTGCAAGGCTCCAGCTGGCCTCACACAGATGTAACCTCACGCCACCCTGCCTGCCCGTAGTGCCCTCTGCCCAGAGTTCTCAGTAGACAGTGAGGCCAGGGGTCCAGGCCAGCGCCCACGCATGCACAGGCCAGGCATATGGGGCATGAACCCCCTGTGGGGTAAGCTTCTGTGCAGTGGGATCCAGGGTGGCTGACCCCCACACCATGCTTTCCAATGGACTCCTCCTCCTTCCCTTTTTTGTTTCCCTTGGTTGTTACTCCTGCTCCCTGGGCTTCGTCCCCTTGATAACATACAGCACATGAGCCTTTGCCTCAGTCTCTGCTTTCTGAGCTTCCTATGCTGAGACAAATACATACCTTTAAGGTCTGGGTCTCCCACTTTCAAATTGGGGATAATAATACCTTCCTCATAAGGTTACTTTGAAGATTAAATACAGTTTGTTTGTTTGTTTGAGACACACAGTCTTACCCTGTTGCCCAGGCTGGAGTGCAGTGGTATGATCACAGCTCATGGCAGCTTCCAACTCCTGGGCTCAAGCTATCCCCCTACCTCAACCTGCCAAGTAGCTAGGCCTACAGGTGCGCACCCCCACGTCCAGCTACCTTTTTATTTTTTGGAAATGGAGTCTCACTCTGTCACCCAGGCTGGAGTGCAATGGCACAATCTCAGCTTACTGCAGCCTCTGCCTCCCGGGTTCAAGCTTCAAGTGATTCTCCTGTCTTGGCCTCCCGAGTAGCTGGGACTACGGGCCCCACCACCACACCTGGCTAATTTTTATATTCTTAGTAGAGATGGGGTTTCACCATGTTAGCCAGGCTGGTCTCAAACTCCTGACCTCAGATGATCCACACACCTCGGTCTCCCAAAGTGCTGGAATTACAGGTGTGAGCCACCGTGCCTGGCCCCAGCTAACTTTTTATTTTGTACAGACGGGCTCTCACTTTGTTACCCAAGCTGGTCTTGAACTCCTGGCTTCAAATGATTCTTCCGCCTTGGCCTCCCAAAGCGCTGAGACTACAGAACCCATGTGTGAGTCACGGAACCCAGCCAAACACAGGTTATTTGGCAGTACTTGCGGAGTATAAAGTTACAGCATAGAACTGCTTTCCCCTACTAGTTCTCTCCTTCAGGTCCCGTGTTTTGAATTAGGATAATCTTGGATTTCCCTGCTACCTATTTTGTGTTAAGTCCTCCAGTAAAGAGTGCCTTCTGCTTTCCTTGACCCTGTTTTTCAGTATCCTTTCAATATCCTTCAGTATCCTTCTTCATTGTCCTACTTGGCCAATTCTACTTGCGAGTAAATCAGTATGCCTACCACCAACCTGTGCGTCTTCGTAATTGTCACTGGTGTGCATTTTTTCACCTTGTGATTATCTGGGACATTTCTCTCCATTGGAGCCTGTGATCTCTGAGAAATCCTCCTAATTACCTGTGTTCCGTTCTGATATATATGTCAAGTGATGACAGCTCACTTTATTTTTAAACTTCTTAAGGGTTGAAGTGGGATTTGGTATATCAGGAAACAACCAAACTAATTCTAAAGCTATACCTTTATAATTATACTGAACTGAAATATAATATTGTTTGTAGAATGGAATTGGTATAAAGTGATTTTTTTTTTACCACATTTAATATTATATATCCATCAGCTTTTTTGGGTTGCAATCATAAACAGAGACAAGATTTATTGGAGAGCTTTTGGGGCTCACAGAATCAACAGGAACCTAGAGAATAGGAGGGAAGCAAGGGAGCTTTGGAAGCAGTGGTAACTATTATCATTCATGTATTCATTCAGTAAGTGTTTAGTGAGCATTTACTCTGTGCCAGTATTTTAACCAGTCTTCTACTGCTTGGCATCCAATTTGTTGCTATTATAAACAGTGCAATCTAATGAATAAACTTTTTAAAAAATTCATTTTCTAGAAATGTATTTTTTTTTCCCATGAATTATTTACCAAGCTTACTGGCATACTGTTTTTCATTTGAGGGGAATTTGAGGTCAGGTCTTTGTATATGATCTTGAGCTCTTGAGCATTATGTTAAACTTCATTGCCTTGAATGATACATTGACTTCTACAAACTAGTCATTAAGACAAAATATTTATTTAATTAATTAATTTATTTATTTATTTATGAGATGGAGTCTCACTTTGTTGCCTAGGGTGGAGTGCAGTGGTGTGATCTCAGCTCACTGCAACCTCCACCTCCCGAGTTCAAGTGATTCTCATGCCTCAGCTCCCAGGTAGCTGGGATTACAGGCGAGGACCACCACGCCCAGCTAATGTTTTGTATTTTTGGTAGAGACAGAGTTTCACCGTGTTGGCCAGGCTGGCCTAGAACTCCTGACCTCAGACGATCTACCTGCCTCGGCCTCCCAAAGCGCTGGGATTACAGGCTTGAGCCACCGTGCCTTCTCTATTGTTTACGGAAATGTCCCATAGTTAATTTTTTTTCTTAAGCAGCTAAAACATGAACTTTGATGTGCTTATGAAAGCTTTTTTGGTAAACGCCTGCCTACTTTGCTGTTGAAATGCCTAAAAGATTACTGTAAGAGAGGCTGCTTGATAGTATAAATGGAGTCATTTCCTCCTTTACCAATCAATGCTGCCTGCTTGGAAACTAATAAACCTGTTACGCATCAAGAGCCTTATAAGTGTGACTCAGGCAAAGCTGGTGAGTAGACAGTTACTGTGGGTCATTTTCCTTGACAACACAGAGACCACTGAAGCTAACAGGAAGATGTTCTGGTGGTGATGCAGAGAGGAAAGTCAACATAAAAACGCTCTCAGTGACGTGCACACTCCATCCCTGTTCAGTGTCGTCCTTGTGCTACCTGCAGATGGCTGAGGTATCATGGCTTAGGTGCTGCACGGTGACTGTGTTAAGCCCAGACACCCTCGCTCTCAGGACAGCCCCCAAGTATGACACCGAGAGTGTGAAAGGGAAAGTGTATTTTTCTATGACCTGTGGTTTCTTCTGGCCTCACAAAGCTTTAGGCTTGTTTGTGTTTGACTTTTTGCTGTTTTTGCACTTTCAGAGCACTGCGGTTTGGAGGTGAAACTTTTCTTTAAGGTTCTTGTTAACATTTAGTTTGGCACAAAGTTTGCAAATGGGCGTGGAAAACACAGCACCTTTTTCACTGTGAAGGCAGCTACATGGTTTCAGCAGCTTTTATTTGTTTGTTTTTTAATTTTTATTTCCATAGGTTACTGGGAAACAGGTGGTGTCTGGTTACATGAATATGTTCTTTTGGGGTGATTTGTGAGATTTTAGTGCACCTGTCATCCGAGCACTATACACTGCACCCCGTTTGTACATTTGTTTGTTTGTTTTTTACTGAGTCTGGCTCTGTCGCCAGGCTGGAGTGAAGTGGCACCATCTCGGCTCACTGCAACCTCCGTCTCCCAGGTTCAAGTGATTCTCCTGCCTCAGCCTGCCAAGTAGCTGGGATTACAGGTGCTTTCTACCACACCCGGCTAATTTTTGTATTTTTAGTAGAGACGGGGTTTCACCATATTGGGCAGGCTGGTCTTGATCTCCTGACCTCAGGTGATTCACCCACCTCAGCCTCCCAAAGTGCTGGGATTACAGGCATGAACCACCGCACCTGGTCTAATTTGTAGTGTTTTATCCCTCATCGCCTTCCCACCCTTTCCCCTGAGCCCCCAAAGTCCATTGCGTTATTCTTATGCCTTTGCATCCTCATAGCTTAGTAGCTCCCACTTATGAGTGAGAACATATGATGTTTGGTTGTCCATTCCTGAGTTACTTCACTTAGAATAACAGCCTCCAAGTCTCATCCAGGTTGCTGCAAATGCCATTAATTCATTCCTTTTTATGACTGAGTAGTATTCCATTGTGTGTGTGTGTGTGTGTGTGTGTGTGTGTTCTTTATCCACTTGTTGACTGATGGGCATTTGGTTTGGTTCCATATTTTTGCAATTGTGAATTGTGCTGCTATAAACATGCGTGTGTAAATATCTTTTTCGTATAATGACTATTTTCCTCTGATAGATACCCAGCGGTGGGAATGCTGGATCAAATGGTGGTAGTTCCACTTCTAGTTCTTTAAGGAACCTCCACACTGTTTTCCACAGCGGCTGTGCTAGTCACATTCCCACCAGCAGTGTGGACGTGTTCCCTGTTCGCCGCATCCACGCCAACATCTATTATTATTTTTTTTTTTTGAAGGAGTCTCGCTCTATCACCCAGGCTGGAGTGCAGTGGCCGGATCTCAGTAGCCAGGATGGTCTCGATCTCCTGACCTCGTGATCTGCCCGTCTCAGCCTCCCAAAGTGCTGGGATTACAGGCTTGAGCCACCGCGCCCGGCCAACATCTATTATTTTTCAATTATTATGGCCATTCTTGCAGGATTGTGGTATCGCGTTGTGGTTTTGATTTGCATTTCCCTGATAATTAGTGATGCTGAGCATTTTTTCATATGTTTGTTGGCCATTTGTATATCTCCTTTTGAGAATTGTCTATTCATGTCCTTTAGCCCACTTTTTGATGGGGTTGTTTTTTTTTTTTTTTTTTTCTTGGTAATTTGTTTGAGTTCTTTATAGATTCTGGATAATAGTCCTTTGCAAATGTATAGCTTGTAAAGATTTTCTCCCACTCTGTGGATTGCCTGTTTACTCTGCTGACTGTTCCTTTTGCTGTGCAAAAGCTCTTTAGTTTAATTAAGTCCCAGCTATTTATCTTCGTTTTTATTGCGTTTGCTTTTGGGTTCTTGGTCATGAAATCTTTGCCTAAGTCAATGTCTAGAAGGATTTTTCTGATGTTATCTTCCAGAATTTTTATAGTTTCAGGTCTTAGATTTAAATCCTTGATCCAGCTTGAGTTTATTTTTAGCAGCTTTTATTAAAGTCACTAAAGTTTTAAAATAATGATTCTTTAATGTGACATTTTACAAACTCACAGTTCATGGTACCTTTCTCTCCCATAGTAGCATACATGTATGTGTGAATTTCCAAGTCAGGGTTTTCTCCAATTTATTCAAATCTAATAGAATTTACAAGCATTATACCAAGCCGAAGGTTATTAACTAATTCTCAACAGAATTGGGGTGGAAATATCACTGGCTAGGTTCAGGCTTTTAGTTCAACAAATGGACCTGCCTGAGTTCAGTACAATCAACCTTTCCTGTGTGTCTACGTGAACTCAAATAACTTACAGGACTGGTAGACCCTATTTTGTTTTAAGGGCAACTCTGAGTTGAGACTGCCATAAAGATCTGTAGATCATAAACATAAGCCTGTGAGACAGAGTTGTCTTAAAGAAAGAAAGGTTATAATTTCCAAGCAGAAGGAGAAAGCACCTTTTTTGGTTACACACCTGGCATGTTATGAAAAGCTGGAGTTAAGTATGTCATTATAAGAAAAAAGAAATGATAAAATTTCTAAAAGTGTTAGACTAGGAGGAGAGAGAAAGAAACACAAAAGCTTTAGGTACCAGAAACGGGCTGGATTCAGTGGCTCATGCCTGTAGTCCCAGCACTTTGGGAGGCTGAGGCAGGTGGATCACTTAAGGTCAGAAGTTCAAGACCAGCCTAGCCAATATGGTGAAACCCCGTCTCTACTAAAAAATACAAAAAACTAGCCGGGCGAGGTGGCGGGCGCCTGTAGTCCCAGCTACTCGGGAGGCTGAGGCAGGAGAATGGCGTAAACCCGGGAGGCGGAGCTTGCAGTGAGCTGAGATCTGGCCACTGCACTCCAGCCTGGGCCGCAGAGCGAGACTCCGTCTCAAAAAACAAACAAACAAGCAAAAAAAGTGAAAATATTAAGGAGAAAGGTAGCATTTATGAGACACTTTTAGCACTAATTAAATACTTTATTGAATAAATACAATACCAAAGCCTGGGTGTCAGTAATCACACCTGTAATCCCAGCACTTTGGGAGGCCGAAGTGGGCAGACTCCTTGAGTCCAGGAGTTCAAGACCAGCCTGGGCAACATGGTGAAACCCTGTATCTACAATATATGCAAAAATTAGCCATGTGTGGTGGCCAGTGCCTGTAGTCCCAGCTACTGGGGAGGCTGAGATGGAAGGATCACTTGAGTCCGAGAGGTCGAGGCTGCAGTGAGCCAAGATGGCACCACTGCACTCCAGCCTGGGTGACAGAGTGGGACACGGTCTCATAACAAAAAAACAAAAAACACAATACGAAACAAAATGCATTCAAATGCTTTCTTAAAAAACAATTTGAAAGGCCTTTCTACTCAGGCTAATGACAAACGCAGTAAAGACAGATACGGTCATTTAACATAGTTAGCTGATTTTATACAGCAGTTGTATCTTTTAGTCCACAAGTATATGATTAAATGATAGAGAACATTGAATACAACCATTTCTACAGAACTATGAAATGAATTTCTAAAGAAGAAAGATTTTACAGATCCCATCTTTTATAGCCATCCCAACAGTCTAACTCTAAAGAGGATAAAGCCAAAGGCTTTCCTCACAAGACCTCATGACTAATGCCACTTTGCTATCAAAATCTGTATTTCTGGTCCATTATGAGTATTGAGACAAGATTCAAATATTCCCAAAGAAAGAGGCATAATGCAGGTTGTGATCCCCATTCAACAACATTGAGCCCTGCATCCAAAACTACCTCATCCCAGGAATTAAATAAGGTCAGCCACATTCATGGGCATTTCCTCCACTGTAGTACTGTATAGAAAGTGTCCTGTCACCAAGAATCCTCCTGTCTTCTTCAGTAACAAAGTTTATAGCCACACCTTTCTTCCTAAATCAACCACCTCTGCCAATTCTGCAAATGTCGTTTTCACAACTGGTAGATGGATCATAGTTTATAACCAAAGACACTTATTGCACATCAATCCCAAAAGCCAGCACATCAGTAGTGATCAGAACATGGTTTGACCCTGATTGGAATTCCCTCATGATGACATCTCTCCTTCTCGTCCATGTCACCACGCAGAGCGGAAACTGTGAGGTCCCCGGCATGCATTTTCTCAGTCAGCCAGTTGACAGTGTGCTTTGTATGGAGAAAAATAACAGCCCGTGTAATGGTCAGTGTCTCGTACAAGTCACAGAGTATCTCCAACTTCCATTACTCTCTCTCAATATTAATATAAAACGGATTCCTTCAAGGTTCAATTCTTCCTTTTTCACCAGAATTCAAATCGGATCTCTCATGACCTTTTTGGTCACTTCCATCATATCAGTTGGCACTGTGGCAGAAAGCAACACAACCTGAATACTTGTATTTAATTTTTGGAAAATCTCATTGATTTGATTCTTAAATCCTTGGTTCAACATTTCCTCTGCTTCATCCAAAACAAAGGTTTTGATCCATTTTGGAGAAAATATCTTGTTTAACAAAGCAAACACTCTCCCTGGTGCACCAACAACAGTATGTGATGCTTCAGCCTGCAGTTTTTGCCTTTCATTTCGAACATTTGTTCCACCAATGCAAGCAAGACAATGCAGGCTCCCATTCAGTCGGTGCCGGAATTACTGTTTGGATCTTTAATGCAGAAAATACTAGCTCTCTGTCGAATAGCTGGAGGCTTCTCAAAACCATAGGCATAGATGCCCCGAAGAAGAGATTCCTGTAAGTTCATATCATCAAAGTTATCAACAATCTCATCCCAGGTGCTCTAGATGACACCATCTGAGTCTATTCCCTCTGGGCCGCCATGTTCTCTGTTATAATCCGAGACGTGATTTGGAAAACCACTCAGCACCCAACTGAAAAGACCAATTTTCTTAAAAAACAAAACGTTCTGGGTGACACAAGCACTTATGAGCAGACACAGTTCCTGATCCAACACCACAAGGCAAATCTATGGCCATCACGGGCGGAGAGCACCGCGGCCCGGGGCAGGGGAAGAGGCCCGGCCAGGGCGCTCCTCTGGGGGCTGCCCTGTCGCCTCCCCCACGACCCGTGGAAGGAGGAGGCAGAGCTGCCCGACAGCTGCTGTGCTCCTTGGTCTGAGCAGTCACCGGGCCGCGCGGGTCCGCAGAGGGGTCGGGCTCCGCTGCCTGGTGTGGCTGCAGCGGGCCCGGGAGGGGAGGGGAGCTGGTCGCAGGGCCCCGCGTCCCCGCGTGCAGCGCAGCACCGCGCAGGGGTGGGAGGAGACGTGGCCTGCAGGCCCAACGCGCACGAGGCACCTCCAGGTCAGCACCGCCGTTACGGAGCTCAGACTGTCTCTGTCCCCGGCTGCGCGGGCCCACGTCGCGGGGATTCTGCCGTGTGCAGCGCCGGCTCGTGGAGCTCCAAGGCGGGACTTGCGGCCGCAGCTCTGCCTGCGCTTTCTGCGCCCCCGGGAGGCCAGCCGCCCGGCGTGGACGAACACGGGGCCTCCCGCACAGCTTGCTGCGTGGACTCCGCCGGTTTGTGGACGGACGCCGGGGTAGGGGAGGCCTGATCCGCGTCCTCTGCGCACTGGCGATGTCCGGATCCTGGGAGCTGCGCTCCCCGCGGTGCCCCTGGGACTTCCAGCGCCGGCGGCGCCCATGAACCCCGGAAGAAAGGTTGGCGGAGCGCGCGGTCGCCGTGCGCTCCCGGAGCTCCTCGATAGGTGGCAGGACGCGGGTCCTCGTCTGGCCAGGCCTGCCAGCTCCTCCAAGGGCTTGCCGCGGTCCCCCGGCGCGGACGGGCTGTTCTTGGAGATCAGGAACCGGGCGCGCACGCGGGCAGGTCGGAGTCCGAGGGCTCCTCCTTGGCCAGTCCGATGGCCGCGATCCCCAGGCGCCAGAAGCCTGCTTGGAAGCCGCAGGCCGCGGCTGGCGACCTCAGACGCCCCCCGGAAGGGGCTGCCGAGAGCTGTTCCAACAAGTCGGCCTGCGCCTCTGTGGGCTGCCCCGCCACCCCGGGGTCCGCCGGCTTCGCGTCGCCCTGCTCGGAGGGCAGCACGCTGGCGGCTTCGCGTCTCGGGAGTTTCCTGCGTTGGGAGTGCAGACAAGAGAGGCCCTCCGGGACCTCCCCAGGGCCGTGGCGGGCCGGTCTCCTCCGGGGGCCCGAGTTCTGCAAGTCTTGCGCGCTGCCGCCGCTCTGGCCCTCCGTGGGAAACCCACAGCGGGCGGCAGGAGCAGCGTGGACTCGGGGACGTAGCACAGCTGAGCGCGGGGATCTGCTGCTGGCCGTCCTCGGCCTCCTCCGGGTCCGCTGCCCTAACGGCCGTGACCTCCTTGATGCGGGGGTCGATGCCCTTGCACCCCTCCCAGAACCGGCCCGTGCCGATGCAGTGGAGCGTGGTGAAGAGCTAGTCGGGCCCCACTCGCGACTGGCAAGTACGCGGGGGCGAGCCACCCCGCGCCTGCAGCCTGGGAGGCGACTAGACCGGGCAGGAGTGCAGCGCGGGCCCGCTCCCGCCTCCGCCCACTCTCGGGGCCGCACCCGGCCTCCCCCAACCTGCAGCCTCCGTTCGCCCGGGGACGCCGGGCCTCCCGGTCTGCCAAGAAGCGGGCTCCTATGTAGGAATAATATTAATCGATGCAACTGTCTATAGGGTTGTCGATTAAAATGTTAATACACTTCAAGTACTTGAAACCGTTTCTGGCATAGTAAGAGTCCAATTCATATTGGCTGTTATTATTAAGAAAAGTTCTGTAGAATTCATATGAGGAGAGTTCTATAAGCCCTGCACTCTGCACAGATGATTGGAACAAATGGAAAGGAAGATTAAATACTGTAAAGGCAATTTCCCCCAAATTAATCTATATGTTTGTTTTTTTTTTTTTTTTGAGGCGGAGTCTCGCTCTGTCGCCCGGGCTGGAGTGCAGTGGCCGGATCTCAGCTCACTGCAAGCTCCGCCTCCCGGGTTTACGCCATTCTCCTGCCTCAGCCTCCCGAGTAGCGGGACTACAGGCGCCCGCCACCGCCCTCGGCTAATTTTTTGTATTTTTAGTAGAGACGGGGTTTCACCGTGTTAGCCAGGATGGTCTCGATCTCCTGACCTCGTGATCCGCCCGCCTTGGCCTCCCAAAGTGCAGAGATTACAGGCGTGAGCCACTGCGCCTGGCCTAATCTATATGTTTAAAAGAGTTTAGACCAACAAGATTTTGGTGGACTTTTAAAATTTATTCTAAAGTACATCTAGATCAATAAAATTTGTACATATTAGCTAGAATTAAAAAACAGTATTGGCCGGGTGTGGTGGTTCTTGCCTGTAATCCCAGCACTTTGGGAGGCCGAAGCAGGCGAATCACTTGAGGTCAGGAGTTCGAGACCAACCTGGCCAACATGGCGAAACGCCATCTCTACTAAAAATACAAAAATTAGCCAGGCGTGGTGGCAGGCGCCTGTAATCTCAGTTACTTGGGAGGCTGAGGCAGGAGAATCGCTTGAACCCGGGAGGCAGAGGTTTCAGTAAGCCAAGATTGCACCACTGCACCCCAGCCTGGGTGACAGTAGGAGACTCAGTCTCAACAAAAACAAAAGCAAACAAACAAAAAACCCATAAAACAGAACACTCACGTCTGGCACTTCTTCTTCTTTCTTCTTTCTTCTTTCTTCTTTCTTCTTTCTTCTTTCTTCTTCTTCTTCTTCTTCTTCTTCTTCTTCTTCTTCTTCTTCTT
>NC_045451.1:73031953-73062799 GCF_002776525.5 Piliocolobus tephrosceles | reverse complement strand
TTCTTCTTCTTCTTCTTCTTCTTCTTCTTCTTCTTCTTCTTCTTCTTCTTCTTCTCCTCCTCCTCCTCCTTCTCCTCCTCCTCCTCCCCCCCCCTCCTCCTCCTCTTTTCTTTTTTCTTTTTTTTTGACACGGAGTCTTGCTCTGTTGCCCAGGCTACTGGAGTGCAGTGGCCAGATGGCTCACTGCAACCTCTGCCTCCCAGATTCAAGCTATTCTCCTGCCTCAGCCTCCTGAGTAACTGGAACTACAGGCAGCGTGCCACCACACCCGGCTAATTTTTTGTATTTTTAGTAGAGACAGGGTTACACCGTGTTAGCCAGGATGGTCTCCATCTCCTGACCCCGTGATCCACCTGCGACGGGCTCCCAAAGTGCTGGGATTACAGGCGTGAGCCACCGCGCCTGGCTGGATTTATGTTTGATAGAGATGTGAACAGAATGATTTCTTACAGTAGATTTACTGAAAATGAACTGGTGCTCCTCATCCTTATAATACCAGAGTACTTTCTAAGCCCAGATATTCACTCATCCCCACACACTACTGCAATATAACGTGAATAAGAGTGTTAATAGTGAATGTCTTTCTTGGCCACTAAAGTCCTGTGTCCAATTGTCTCCTCTGATGAAGCAATGAATTCTTAGAATAACAGAACTATAAAAAGACCTTTAAGGTATAACAAAATGCCATTTTATATCCAAAACATGTTGAAAATTAGGACTAGACATATAAAGGAATTAGGCGGGTGCGGTGGCTCACGCCTGTAATCCCAGCACTTTAGGAGGCCTAGGTGGGCGGATCACAAGGTCAGGAGATCCAGACCATCCTGGCTAACACAGTGAAACTCCGTCTCTACTGAAAATACAAAAATTTAGCCAGGTGTGGTGGCAGGTCCCTGTGGTCCCAGCTACCTGGGAGGCTTGCAGTGAGCCAAGATCACGCCACCGCACTCCAGCCTGGGCGACAGAGTGAGACTCTGTCTCAAAATAACAACAACAACAAAAGAAATATAAAGGAATTACATACTTTTTTAAAACATCTTTCTGAGGGCAGGGAATATGCATTCCTAAAAAATGCTAACACTCTTAATTCTTCTAGTACCACCTTGCTTTTTATATGTTCCATGTGGCAATCATGTGAAAAGCACAACTTCACGTCTTTTCCTCGCCCCACTGTAGATGACATTGGTGTCATGAGATCAGGCTCTATCATTTGAAATGAATTAACTTCTAAAAGTTTTAGTTAAAATTTCAAATCTCAAGTAAATCAAATCTTGATTAGAACAATGTAACTTATAATTTAAAATGAATGTTACTGAAAAGTGGCGTTCCTGGGGGTGGTAAGGAGTCTTTGTGAATGTAGCACAGCTCTGGCAGTCTTCCTGGCGTGGGCCGCTGACATCAGGGCAGCGTTTAACAGGGGAATTAAGCAGCTCGGCATTGCGGGAATTACTTCTGTGACATCATCTATGTTATGCTGCCAGTAAATGTTCTGAAAAACTCTGCTCCAGAAAAGCTATGTCTGAATGAGAGAAGTCAGTTTTCCAAACTAATTATCACCAACTCCTGCCCTCAAACAACCTAGCCATGTAAAGCAGAGGGTAACATACAAGTAGTCTTTGCAAGGCGGTGTCACTGAGAATTCATGCTGAAAGCATTGTCTGTTTGTCCTGTCCTATAAACACAGACATGAAGTGGATATGGTTAGCTAGGTGGTCTGTAATTATGAATCCAGAAGCTTATATTTTCTTTCTCTCCCTTCCTCTCTTCTTCTTTACTTCCCTCCCTCCCTCCCGCCCTCCTTCTTTCCTTCCCTCCTTCCCTCCTTCCCTCCCTCCCTCCCTCCTTCCTTCCTTCTTTCCTGTCTCCTCTTTTCTCTTCCTTGGAAAAACATTAGAAAGACAAAACTGCTAGCATAAAGTTTTCATTTGAAAGCTGATCCTAGAGTCTAAAAACCCAGGATGGGTAAAGACTTAAAATTTTAGCGATTTTAAAAATCCATGTAACGAAGAAACAATCACTGTTCGCTCTCATAATGTATGGAAAATTTCTTTCCTGCTTGTAAAAGATAAAAAATTAGGTTTATTTATTTATTTTATTTTATTTTTTGAGACGGAATCTTGCCCTGTCCCCCAGGTTGGAGCGCAGTGGCACGATCTCAGCTCCCTGCAACCTCCACCTGCAAGTCTCAGCCTCCTGAGTAGCTGGGACTACAAGCACCTGCCGCCATGCCTGGCTAATATTTGTATTTTTAGTAGGGACAGGGTTTCACCATATTGATCAGGCTGGTTTCGAACTCCTGACCTCAGGTGATCCGCCTGTCTCGGCCTCCCAAAGTGCTGGGATTACAGGCGTGAGCCACCGCGCTCAGCCGAAAAATTAGCTTTAAACAATCCCAAGCTGCCCACCAGCAGTCCCTTAAGCCACATATTTTTGTTAATTAAATCATTACTTTCATTTTAAAACATTCCCAAAAATGTTGTAGGAAGCATCAATACAGCATTTTCCACAATCCAGATTCTGAATCCTTTGTTTAAAAAAAGTCATTACATATTTCCTGGAACTGTTATTTTAAAAAGTCATCCCTATCTATTTTGGCAAACCTTGTAAAAACATTAGCCTTCTTAGAATAGCATTTTAAAAGTTAGTCTCAGAGCTTAGCCGGAGAGAGTCAAGGATTCAAGAGCCTATGAAGCAAATCTAGAGCTAAAAGAGTATTACTAAAAAATAAGCATTCGAAGTTATTTTTAGTGGGTGAGAACGGTGTGTTCCCGAACTTCCCTTTTTATATTTTATAAGCCGTTACCGTACATTTACTAACAGTCTGGCTAAACAGAGTGCTGGGGTACCCCTGGCTGGAAGGCACAAGGCTGTCTACATTTGCTCCCTCCCCCAGCAGTGGTAATAAGAACAACCCCTCGCTGGGGTGAATGGACCGAAAAAGTCACCATTCAGTGACTGCTGCGTAGGACTCAGCCTTTAGACGCAGGTGCTGTGCCTCGGAAGCCTGCTTTGTGCCACCTTTGTAACATGTTCCAAGCCCCCACTGGGCCTGGCTGACTGGGTGGGTACCCCAGGTCCAGCAGGACTCTAGGGGTTTCTGTACCCGTTTCTCTCCTTCAGAGCACACTCTGACCCTGTGCTTCCCACCCTGAGTGCAGATCCACAGCCCAAAGTGCTGGGCGGCTGGAGGGTGGGGAAGACTCCCCGTTCCCAGGGGGCATGAGTCCATGCAAGCTCTTACTGGCACATTGCCTCTGCCCCTGAATCTCAAGTGGCCGGGCCACCAGTGTCGCCGACACGCTGGCTGTGGTGACTCTCGATTGCCTCAGGTTCCTGGCCAGCTCAGAGCACTGAGTTACTGACAGGCATGTGTGCGGACCAGCGTGGCCCATCTGGGTGCGATGCTGCCAATGGGCCACAGCACCTGAGGGCAGCGGGGGTGGCCTCAGTGTCCTGTACCCTATGCCCCTGCCTCTGGCACCCAAAGGGGTCTCTTCGACCCCTCTGCAGGCCGCATGCTGTGTCCTCTGAGGACTTGTGTGACCTTTGCTATCCACTGCTCATGGGCCCTGCAGTTGTCCTCTCTTGCCTCCAGTCCATGTGACCATCTCTCATTTTACCTGGTCAGGCTCAAGTCCTTCAGGATGAGTTTTTGGCTTGCTGGGAAGGTGTGGGCTCCTTGCTACCCCCCACTGCACTGGTGGCAGGGTGTGGACAGCAGGTTGGGCTCAACCTGGAGAGAGATCACCTTCTAAGGCTGCAGTGATTATGCTAAAGAGTTCAAGGAAAGACATGGATGGAGGATTCTGCTCTACCTTCATGCTATAAAATCCCAAGTAGTGAATTTACAATGACCAGAAGAAGCACCAGCCTTTGTATTCTCCTGCATCCTACCGGTAGGACTGGCATTGGTGATCATCAAGGAAGCCCAGAAGCAGCTTTGAGAGCATCAGCAGAAGCCAGCATGCACGGCAGCAAGCGATGCTGCAGCCTCACGAGTGGGGATGTCACCAGTGGGGTATAAGTCCCAGGCAGCTGCAGAGACAGGAAGGTCGACGCTGCTTCAGCACAAACGAGTTCCTGAGAGCCACAGCATGGGCAGTGCTGATAGCTTTGCTACCTTTTCCTCCTGGAGATATGACTTTAGCCAGGAGAGGCACTTGACAATAAAAAGCAAGAAGTGATGGTGCCTGGATACTACAGAGAACCTTCATGTGCGTTGGCTGGATGGTAAAATACAGAAATCCCTCTTATCTCTCCATTATTCTAAATCCATCATAATTTATCAATAAATCTATATATATCATGTGGACCTATGAATGTTGCAATGCATTTTAAAAACAAGTTGCGTACATTGTATTAGAACAAGCTGTGTGTATTTGTCCAGGATGCTGCATACCGGAGTAGTCCCAGTGTTCAAGGCTGACTTGTATTTCCAGACTCGGTTGCCCTAGTCACGCAGAGCACGCTGCCAATTGGAAGGGGATGGGTCCGGTGTCTCTGTAAGGAAACTGGACAACGGGTATCCAAATGCTCTTAATTGTACTGTTATTTATTTATTTTTGTGGGGGTGGTTTAGTATATTTTTTGAGACAGAATATCGCCTGTCGCTCAGGCTGTAGTGCAGTGGTGCGATCTCAGCTCCCTGCAACATCCACCTCATGGGTTCAAGCGATTCTCACGCCCCAACCTCCCCAGTAGCTGGGATCATGAACCTGTGCCACCATACCTGGCTGATTTTTGTATTTTTAATAGAGACGGAGTTACCTCATCTTGGCCAGGCTGGTCTCCAACTCCTGGTCTCAAGTGATCTGCCCACCTCGGCCTCTCAAAGTGCTGGGATTACAGGCGTGAGCACCCAGCCCTGTACTGTTATTCTAATAGTGAAAAGTTGGAAACAATCTAAACGTCCAGCAACAGGGGATTGAATAAATACATTGCAGCAGGACATTTAAATGAAACTACTAAAACACAAGCCTAGGCCACGTGTGGCAGCGTATACCTATAATCCCAGCACTTTGGGAGGCTGAGGCAAGAGGATTACTTGAGGCCAAGAGTTCAACACAGCCTGGGCAATATAGGGAGACCCTGTCTCTACAAAAAAAAAACAAAAAACAAAACTAAAAAATTAGCAGGACTGTAGCTTCAACCACTCAGGAGGTTGAGGAGGGAGGATATCTTAAACCGGGGAGGTCAAAGCTGCAGTAAGCTGTGATTGTGCCACTGCACTCCAGCCTAAGTGCCAGAGTGAGATCATGTCTCAAAATAACAACAACAATAATAAATTAACCTTAGCTTATCACAACATCTTTTAAATTTAATTTTAAATTTAAATTTTTAGATATAGAGTCTCGCTTTGTCACCCAGGCTGGTGTACAGTGGCATGGTCATGGCTCACTGCAGACTCGACCTCCTGGGCTAAAGCAACCGTCGTGCCTCAGCCTCCCAAGTAGCTGGGACTATAGGTGCACAATCTCATGCAGTGAGCTGAGATTGCGCCACTGCACGCTCCACCTCCCGGGTTTACACCATTCTCCTGCCTCAGTCTCCCGAGTAGCTGGGACTACAGGCGCCCGCCACCTCGCCCAGCTAGTTTTTGTATTTTTAGTAGAGACGGGGTTTCACCGTGTCAGCCAGGATGGTCTCCATCTCTTGACCTCGTGATCCACCCATCTCGGCCTCCCAAAGTGCTGGGATTACAGGCTTGAGCCACCGCGCCCGGCCTTCTTTTCTTTTCTTTTCTTTTCTCTTTTCAAGACAGGGTCCCACTCTGTCATTCAGGCTGGAGGGCAGTGGTACAATCATGGCACACTGCAGCCTCCATTTGCTAGGCTCAAGGGATCCTCCTGCCTCAGCCTTCTGAGTAGTTGAGATTACAAGTGTGCACCGCAACACCCAACTAGATGGATTTCTTTTTTCTTTTGCTTTTTCTTTTCCTTTTCCTTTTTTAAGACTGAGTTTCACTTTCGTTGCCCAGGCTAGAGTGCAATGGCGCCATCTCAGCTCACCGCAACCTCTGCCTCCCGGGTTCAAGCGATTCTCCTGCCTCAGCCTCCCGCGTAGCTGGGATTATACGCATGCACCACCACGCCTGGCTAATTTTATATTTTTAGTAGAGACGGGGTTTCTCCATGTTGGTCAGGCTGGTTGCGAACTCCTGACCTCAGGTGATCCGCCCGCCTTGGCCTCCCAAAGTACTGGGATTACAGGAGTGAGCTACCGCGCCCGGCCTGGATGTCTTAATATTTACAGTGTGTACCTCCTACACTCTGATGCACACTTCTTACCAAGGCAGCCAGAGGACTTGCGACTTCCCACTTACCAGGTCCAGTTAACATGACATCTTCAAACAGTGGGCTGATGTGACACTCTGCAGATTCCAAGAAGATCAAGACCCTGGTGGGCTGTGTTGGGACAGAAAGTAGAGGTTCTGGGGCAAGACAGTGAGTGTGAGAAATGTTGTTAATTCCAAGTAAAAACTAACTCTTTTGAGCCTCTTTATCGGCGGATGTTGAGAAGTATGATATTAATGGTTCAGTAGCCACATAACACAACAAGCTTTGGAAACTATGTTGGTTGTTCATACCACATACCACAATGTTCAGTCCATACTACAGTCCATACCACCTGTGATTGGGGCTTTATTTATTTATTTATATATTTTTTGAGATGGAGTCTCACTCTGTTGTCCAGGCTGGAGTGCAGTGGCTTGATCTCGGCTCACCACAACCTCTGCCTCCCAGGTTCAAGTGATTCTCCTGCCTCAGCCTCCTGAGCAGCTGGGACTACAGGCGTGCACCACCATGCCTGGCTAATTTTTGTATTTTTAGTAGAGACGGATTTTCACTATTTTGGCCAGGCTGGTCTCGAACTCCTGACCTCATGATCCACCCGCCTCGGCCTCCCAAAGTGCTGGGGTTACAGGCATGAGCCACCGCGCCTAGCCTATTTATTCATTCATTTATTTATTTTTGAGACAGAGTCTCAGTCTGTCACCCAGGCTGGAGTGCAGTGGCGTGATCTCTGCTCACTGCAACCTCTGTCTCCCAGGTTCAAGCAATTCTCATGCCTCAAACTTCAGAGTAGCTGGGACTACAGGTGTGCGCCACCACACCCAGCTAATTTTTGTGTTTTTAGTAGAGACGGGGTTTCACCGTGATGGCCAGGCTGGTCTCAAACTCCTGACCTCAGGTGATCCGCCCGCGTCAACCTCCCAAAGTGCTGGGATTACAGGTCTGAGTCACCACGCCCAGCAGGGCTCCATTTAGTTAGGGGTACAGTAGTCCACCCTCATCTGCCACGATCCATGTAATTTTTGT
Source organism: Piliocolobus tephrosceles (assembly GCF_002776525.5). NCBI lineage: Eukaryota > Metazoa > Chordata > Mammalia > Primates > Cercopithecidae > Piliocolobus > Piliocolobus tephrosceles. The sequence goes on along the minus strand of NC_045451.1, from coordinate 73,055,480 downwards.
AAGCACCACTTGGGTAAATTGAAGGGACCGCCACCCTCCACCTTTGAAGTTGCTTGTGGTGGTGCTAATCCCTGCAATTCCTTCTAGCATTGCTTCTGATTTTTCAGGGACTTCTCCCCTGTGTCTTCTCCCAACGTCTACACGTCAAGAAATCATTGTAAGGTTTCTGCCAACTACTAGGTGTCTGTCTATCCTAATTATACATGTGGGAGCTGAGAAAATAACGACAGGCCATGTTCCTGGACCCAGTGGACCCACTGCAGGGTATACTTGGGTCAGAACTCCATGTATCATCTGCCCTTCAAAAGCCCTGAGTATAACTGGAGGAACATAATGGGATTTCAGGTCCCATGGTATCTGAAGTTTGAGCTCGGATTTTCTATCCATTTCCTTGGCACCATTGGGCTGCTAGGTGGCTGTAGGTTCTATTGGTGAAGGACTAGGGTAATATTTTTCATCTGTACTTTTATTGGTGGTGCAGACTCTTTCATTACAGAGAACTGGCAGGCTTCCCTTCAATCAATGTGCATTAGATCTGTGAACTGACAGATCTAGCTTCAGAAATTGAATGAAGGATTGTGATATTCCATTGCAGTGGCTCGTTTCAAACTTCAGCTTCACAGCACTTTTTTTTTTTTTTTTTCGAATTGTCCAAGTCAAGTCACAACCTAATTGTTGTTCACCCGTCTCAGCCCCTGGAACAGAGCCCACAGATCCTAGCAGGTCACAGCAGCCTAACTGCCATGCTGGCCTTGCTGCCATGATAGCAACTTCATTCCTCTTCTGCTGCTGCCTCCCCTCTGTGATTTCAGAATCCCATCATGCCCATTGATACCTGGCATCCATTGGCAGCATCTTCCATTGGCTGGCTCTTGCCTACAAAGCACATTTCCTACCGAGCTTCTCAAAGATGATCAGGCCTCCCTCTCCAGGAGGTCTTTGCACTTTATGAAGGGAGTCTCCTCTGAGTTTTCCCAAAGAGCACAGCCAGGAAGTGGGTTCTCTGATCCCACACACTAAGCCTTTTCTATGTCTAATTTCCCTGAGCTCTTCTAGTATTCTGCCAAGGAAATTAACGCATCCTTACCTCATTCACTGTAGGGCATCATCCTGCCCAAGCTTCAGGAAACTATCCGAGCAGTGGATGAGAAGTGGGTTCAGATGCCCTCACTAGGACTCCCAAACCAAGGGGTATATTCCTGTATCAATAAATCCTCCTCTACTCATCCTTATATTTGCCTCTTTCTTGGCCCAACACCTTAAGCCTTATAATTGCCCATTTTCTTCTTCTTCCTGTTGGTCCACATGAGCCAGGTCTTACAATTCTTTGGATACATAAGATTTCTGCCTGGAGTTTGGACTGTTTTTCCTGCCCAAGCTGTGTCGGGATCAGGCCCTGCTTCTCAGTATAGAGGTCACAAGTGGTGGCAGGGGGTGCTCTTGAGAAGCACAGCATTGTTTGAGACGCTTTCTCATGTGAGGGCTTCTGTGAATCTAGTAAGAATGGGGGTGCGCATCTGCTGGCCAGGGGGAGCCAAAAAACTTGGGGTTGCAAGGTTCTCAGGCTGGTCTAAGTCTACCCAGGTATTTCTCAAGTCAATGATTTGAGGACAAGACCACTTATGGCTGTGCGTTCATGCTCCTTTGTATCTCTGTTTTCCTAATAACACAGTGCTGTGCCTGATTTTTATCCACACACTCTATGAGTAAGATGAGCGTCTCCTTGAATGTGGTTGTGGAGCCCCTTTGCTTCCACACCTGCCTCAAGCTGACAGTTGCGGGCAGAAACCTGTTTCACTTTTTTTTTTCAAGACTTCCGGAGCATTTAACAAAGACCAGGAATCTCCAAAATCGTTATAGTTCCCCTTGCCCTAATACCACTTAGGTGCCAGAGCTGCCACACAGCCCAGTGCTTTACCTTCCCCTGCACCTGGTGCCAGAGCTGCCACACAGCCCAATGCTTTACCTCCCCCTGCACCTCATCCCAAGCCACCAAGGTGAGATCCTTAGCCATCGTGATGTTGCCAGATGCCACTCACTCCAGTCTTGTGTTTCTTAGCTCTGTGTTTCCCAGCTCCAAAATCCCATCCTGAGAATCTGCTTCCTAGGCCCATGTCTGTGACTAATTACCTTAGCCTGAGTTCCCTGAAAGCAGACTCTGAGAGCAAGGCTTGTATGCAAGGACTTTTTTTGGGAAAGCGCTTCTGGAGCGCATCAGTGCAGCGAAGGGGGATGAACAGGTGAGGAGGAAAAGCAAACGTAAGAAAGCCTTCTCACGTCCATCACCAGGCACAAATGATGCTTGTTCACAGTAGGACTTTCTTTTCTTTTCTTTTCTTTTTTTTCTTTTTTTTTTTTTTTTGAGACGGAGTCTCGCTCTGTCACGCAGGCTGGAGTGCAGTGGCCGGATCTCAGCTCACTGCAAGCTCCGCTCCCCTGGTTCCCGCCATTCTGCCTCAGCCTCCCGAGTAGCTGGGACTACAGGCGCCCGCCACCTCGCCCAGCTAGTTTTTGTATTTTTAGTAGAGACGGGGTTTCACCGTGTTAGCCAGGATGGTCTCGATCTCCTGACCTCGTGATCCGCCCGTCTCGGCCCCCCAAAGTGCTGGGATTACAGGCTTGAGCCACCGCGCCCGGCCTTCTTTTCTTTTTTTAAGACAGAGTCTCACTCTGTCGCCCAGGCTGGAGTGCAATGGCACGATCTTGGCTCACTGCAACCTCCGCCTCCCGGGTTCAAGCGATTCTCCTGCCTCAGCCTCCTAAGTAGCTGGGATTACAGGTGCATGCCACCACACTCGGCTGATTTTTGTATTTTTAGTAGAGACGGGATTTCACCATGTTGGTCGAGCTGGCCTCTAACTCCTGACCTTAGGTGATCCACCCTCCTTGACCTCCCAAAGTGCTGGGATTAGGGGCGTGAGTCACCACGCCCGGCCCCCACTGGGACTTTCTAAGGAGCCTTAAGAAATGCAACTGAGAATCGGCCACCTGGAGCCTCAGCGCAGCGGCTCACATCTATAATCCCAGCACTTTGGGAGACTGTGGCAGGAAGATCCCTTGAGTTCATGACTTCAAGACCAGCCTGGGCAACATAGTGAGACCTTATTTCTACAAAAAAGCTTTTATTAAATTAGCTGGACATGTTGGCCTGCACCTGTAGTCCAAGCTACTCGGGAGGCTGAGGCAGGAGGATCACTTGAGCCCGGAAGGTCAAGGCTGCAGTGAGCCATGATCGCACCATTGCCCTCCAGCCTAGGCAACAGAGCAAGACCTTGTCTCAAAACAAAACACAACAAAAGCAAAACAGAACAACATCAATTAATTGCCTGCCTGGGGTGTGAAAGGGGAAATCCACATCGGTGAAGAGTGATGCCACTGGTGCTAACTCCTGTGCACATCTGAGTTAAGAATGTTTGAATGACTGGTGTGTTGGTTTAAGTGTTGCAAGTTACAGCATCAGAGAAGCCGCAGAGCGGAAAGGGAAAGGTGCTCAGAGATGATGATTCATATGGCTGTGAATTCATTAAGATTCAGGGATTTGAATATGTCTCCTCATAACAAGAATATACAATATACTTCATGTAAATTTTTCTAGTCAAAGAAATGTTACTTAAAACTGTCTGAACTCTGTTTCACCTGGGAGAAAGTATGTTTTTGCAACAACATCAATTCTTTTGTGTTCTTTATTAACATGATAGTATTTCATTTTAGAAGCAGCCTGATATGTACTTAAGCATAAAATAGTAAGAAGTGGGAAGTAGCTGTGGATAAAAAGAAACCAGGCCAAGTGCAGTGGCGCATGCCTTTAATCCCAGCACTTGGGGAGGGCAAGGCAGGAGCGTGGCTCGAGCCCAGGAATTCAAGACCAGCCTGGGCAATATAGTAGGACTCTATTAATTTTTTTTATTTTAAAAAAGAAAGCAAAAGAAAAAACAGTGAAGTACATTTGACATTCTATTAAGAAAATTGCAACTACCAGGGTTAATAGGGATGTGGGCAAACCATATAGTTCTAAATTGCTGCCTATAGCATTACGTTGGTTCTGTTCTTTCATATAGCAATGTAACAGCGGATTTCAAAAGCTATAAAAATATCTGGCTGGGCACAGTGGCTCACACCCATAATCCCAGCACTGTGGGAGGTCAAGGCAGGTGGATCACTTGAGTCCAGGAGTTCAAGAACAGCCTGGGCAACACGGCAAGACCCCCTCTCTACAAAAAATACAAAAATCAACTGGTCATGGTGGCACACGCTTGTGGTTCCAGCTACTCAGGGGGCTGAGGTGGGAGGATTCTTGAGCCCAAGAGTGAGCTGAGATTGTACCACTGCACTCCAGCCTAGGTGACAGAGCAAGACCCTGTCTCAAAAAAAAAAAAAAAAGAGCAGCAGGTGCTTTGAGCACCTTTCTTGCATACCTTCAGCACGTACTTCTACACCCAGAGGCTATTTTCTGCTTTAATTTTTTTTTCTGGCCATGGAAACAAGCTCAGCTTACACACAGGGCAAAGTAGGAGTGCCAGAGAGCTAACTAGTTCTAGAAACAGTCTTCAAACCATGACAGGTGGGGAGTCTGTGGCTAAAACTGAGTTTCCTTGCCCTTTGGTTTGGAAACTTTGACAATATGTTCTTTACTGCCCCCGAGAGTTTCCCAGCACGCTGGAAGTCCTCCTGTTGCCCACAGTGCTAACTGGTTGTTTAATAAACATGCCGTTGGCTTTCTTCTTTTCCCTGTTTCCCTTCCCCTCTCCCTTCCTAGTGTTTCCTGGCGTCACCTCCCATGTAGGACACGCTCAAATCTCCATCTCAGGTTTGCTTCTAGACAAACTCAAATGGAGGTAATAACCTTTTGGACCAATAATTACACTTCTGGGTATTTATCCAAAGGAAAAATTCTTAAAAAGAAGGGAGGTGGGCCAGGTGCAGTGGCTCACACCTGTAGTCCCAGCACTTTGGGAGGCTGAGGTGGGTGGACCACCTGAGGTCGAGAGTTCGAGACCAGCCTGACCAACATGGAGAAACCCTGTCTCTACTAAAAACACAAAGTTAGTCGGGCGTGGTGGCGCATACCTGTAATCCCAGCTACTCAGAAGGCAGAAGCAGGAGAATCGCTTGAACCCTGGAGACGAGGGTTGCAGTGAGCCGAGATCGCACCATTGCACTCCAGCCTGGGTGACAAGAGCGAAACTCCATCAAAAAAAAAAAAAAAAGAAGAAGAAGGGAGGAGTTATGTCTGAAAAAGATATTACATATTTTTATGTAATAGGAAATTTGGAAACAATAGAACATCCAACAAAGATTCACTGTTATTCTTGCAATCACATTGACTTTCCATCATCATAATCAGGCACCATACTGAGGCACCACACTGGTACCCAATGGTGGTACCCAAGGGAGGTTCAAGCATCGGGATACAGCAGGAGACAGGAAGAGGAGAAAATCTTTATTAAGGCAGCAGCAGGGGGAGACAGACAGCAGAGCATTGATTTGAGAGATTTAGGAGGCAAGACGCAACAGAAACCAGTGACCCATCAGACACAGAAGATAAAGGATAGAGAGATGTTGAAGATGACTTCCAGGTGTGTAGCTTGGTTAAATAAGTGGTGCCATTAGCTGTGATAGGGAAAACAGGGAAAGAAGACAGTTTTATACAAGGGTTTTTTTTTTTTTTTTTTTTTTTTGAGATGGAGTTTTGCTCTTGTTGCCCAGGCTGGAGTACAGTGGCGTGATCTCGGCTCACTGCGACCTCCGTCTCCCGGGTTCAAGCGGTTCTCCTCCCTCAACTTCCCGGGTAGCTGGAATTACAGGGGCGCGCCACCAAGCCCGGCTAATTTTTGTATTTTTAGTAGGATGGGATTTCACCATGTTGGCCAGGCTGGTCTCAAACTCCTGACCTCAGGTGATCTACTCGCCTCGGCCTCCCAAAGTGCTGGGATTACAGGTGTGAGCCGCTGCGCCTGGTTTACAGACAAGGTCTTGAGTTCAGATGTGATGAGCTGAGCTGGAGAAGCTTTAATTGCTTCAACACTGTTTCACTTCTATGAGCCCTCGTACTAGTTGAATATGAGCCAGGGCCCTGGACTCCTTGTGGTCGCTTGTCACAGCAGCAGTAGGAAAGGAAAACAGTGTGTGTTCCTGCCGACGTCGCGGGCCTGCTGTGGCTGTGCTCCTTCAAAGAAAGCCACAGTGCCCATCTGGCAGCCCTCTCCTGCCGTCTCTCTGGGTTTGGTAACTGCTCCTGTCCCTTGCACCTTCAGACCCATGGATTGGTAGAATTTCTGCACAGTTGCTGACCCTGCGTGTTTGGTCCTGCTTTACTGATTTATTCTAATCTTGTTCACAACTCTGTGAATCGTTCTGTCCTTAAACTCTCTAATTACCTTTTTTAGCGTGCCAACTGTTTCACAACTGGGCATCCTCTGGGACAGTGACGGATGCAGACTCAAAACTATCAGAATAAATAAAAAGCCCTAGATTTCAATAACTAAGGAGACTTGAGAACCATCTAACACATACAAAGGAATATGGTTCTAACAAAGTACTCAAGAACTAATCATTGTAGGGTCTGGCATGGTGGCACGTACCTGTAATCCCAATGCTTTGGGAGGCCAAGGCAGGAGGATCACTTGAAGCCAGGAGTTTGAGACTGGCCTGGGCGACATAGTGAGACCCCGTCTCTACAAAAGAAATTTAAAAATTAGCCGGGCGTGATGCATGCCTGTAGTCCCAGCTCTGGAGGCTGAGACGGGAGGCTCTCTTGAGCCCAAGAATTGGAGTCTCCAGTACCACTGTACCCCAGCCTGGGAGACAGAGTGAGTTCCTTGCTCTAAAACAACAACAACAAAACACACATGAATCATTTTTAGAATCCTGATCAAAGTCACCTACTTTTCATCTTCCTTTATTCATTATTTATTCTTCCTTCCAAGACTAATCAAGGCAAAATTTTGATATTTATCTTAACAGTGTGGTAAAATAAGGCCAGGCGCAGTGGCTCAAGCCTGTAATCCCAGCACTGTGGGAGGCCGAGACAGGCGGATCACGAGGTCAGCAGATCGAGACCATTCTGGCTAACACGGTGAAACCCCGTCTCTACTAAAAATACAAAAAACTAGCCGGGCGAGGTGGCGGCGCCTGTAGTCCCAGTTACTCGGGAGGCTGAGGCAGGAGAATGGCGTGAACCTGGTAGGCGGAGCTTGCAGTGAGCCGAGATCCGGCCACTGCACTCCAGCCTGGGCGACAGAGCCAGACTCCGTCTCAAAAAAAAAAAAAAAAAAAAAACAATGTGGTAAAATATATATCTGTTACTCTCTGGTAACTTCCCTTCCAACAGATTTTTATGCCACCCTTTGTCCTCTGGAATGGTTCAATGTGGCTTGATTTGCTAGGATTGTACTTCTACTGCGGAACCCCAAACTCAGACCTGTGTACCCCATGAGCAGCGGGGGCCAAACACTGAGACACTGGTGCTTCTGGACGTCAGCAGCCGGTTGTGACATCCTTAATGGCATCCATTCCCTCTGCAAAAATGTTTTGTGACCTTGAAGTTATCTCCTTCTCTTGACGAAGAAACAGCCCATCAGCAGTTTATCATTATATTGAGGGACCAAGAGATATCGGCAGAAAGCAGGCAGTTAACATGTGCAAGTAGGCAAGGGCCTGATCAGAATGTTCATGGTTTCAGCCACTAAAAATGCAGGGTGCTGAAATCTCGAAGGGCCCAGTTACACTCCTCTCTCCCCCAGTCAACATTCATTCACCCTGCAGGTGTAAGACCTATAAGTGCTCCCCGTTTCGGTCACTCTGGTGGGGTGAGGTAATATCTCATTATAGGTGTAACTGGTATATTCTCGAGTGACTAATGAGGGTAAGGTTCACGTGCTTCCTGGCCATTTAGATATCCTCTTCACAAAATGCCTACTCAAAAATATCTTGCCAATTTTCCTATTAAGCTACCTTTCTCATACTGACTTGTAGGCATTCTTTGTTTTGGGGCGTGAGTCTTTTTGGGATGTATTCATTGCAAAAATTCTACTCCGCAGTTCACCCTTTCCCTTAATGCTGTCATTTGCTGAACAGAAATCCTTAATTTTAAGGTACTTCAATTCAAAAGTTTTTTTCATTGAGAAGCCGAAAGATTTTTTTTCATTGAGAAGCTGAGGGATGAAGCTCTAAGGAGCCCTGACCTCCTTAGAGAAGGCATGCCTCTAGCTCACTGCATGGAGAACCCTCCCTGTGGGGATGCATTTGTGGAACTAGCTGGAAGCCTTGTATAGCTGGCTGCCATATCAAATGACCATGGACTTGGTGGATTAAAACACCGTTTATCCTCAGTTAGTTCTAGAGGCCAGGAGTCCAAAACCAAGGTGTCTGCAGGGCTCTGCTCCCTCGGAAGGGTTCAGGGACAAGCCTTCAGTGCCTCTTCCAGCTTCTGGGTGTTCCAGGTGTTCCCCATGGCTGAGTGACTGACCTCTGCCTCCATCTTCATATGGCCCTTTCCTGTCTCAAATCTCTCCCTGCCCTTCTCCTAGAAGGACAGTTGTCATTGGATTTAGGGCTCACCCTGATCATCCAGGATGATCTGATCTTAGGATCTGGAGCTCAATCTGCAAATACCCTTTTTTCATAGAAGGTCACTTTCACGGGTTCCAGGCAGACACATTTTTGGGAGGCCCCCATTCAATCTACTCTATTGCCCTTTGGGTGTACGGGAAAGTTGCTCACCGGGAGATGTCTCATGGGTGGTACTCTGCCACAGACGTGCTGGGGGAGGCCGCTGGTCACTGGAGTCAGCCCAGCAATCTCAGTTCCCCTGTGTGCTTCCCAGCAAGCCCTTTCTCCTTAAGTGTCTCTCCACTCCCCCTGCAGACAAAGCTTAACACCGTGTCAGCTGGCAAAGGAAAAATATCTAAAGGGCCCAGATCCAGTCTCATAGAGAAGGTGAAAAAGGAAGCCCTGAGCTTAATGTCAATACATTGATAACTGACATATTTAAGTACTATGATAGTTCATTGGAAGGCCTACCACATATTCTGTGTGGTTCGGTGAGGCAGTTATTTTTGGAAGTTTTTGTTTTTGGAGACAGAGTCTCCCTCTGTCACCCAGGGTGGAGTGCAACGGTGCCATCTTGGTTCACTGCAGCCTCTGCCTCCCAGATTCAAGCAATTCTCCTGCCTCAGCCTCCTGGTTAGCTGAGACCACAGGCATGTACCACCACATCCAGCTATTTTTTTTTTTTTTTTTGAGACGGGGCCTTGCTCTGTCGCCCAGGCTGGAGTGCAGTGGCCGGATCTCAGCTCACTGCAAGCTCCGCTTCCCGGGTTCACGCCATTCTCCTGCCTCAGCCTCCGAGTAGCTGGGACCACAGGCACCGCCACCTCGTCCCGCTAGTTTTTTGTATCTTTTAGTAGAGACGGGGTTTCACTGTGTTAGCCAGGATGGTGTCGATCTCCTGACCTCGTGATCCGCCCGTCTCGGCCTCCCAAAGTGCTGGGATTACAGGTGTGAGCCACCGCGCCCAGCCCCGAAAGTTTTTTTTTAAACCGTAATTTATTTGGTCTTTTACTAAAACCACTTTTGGAGGCTGTGGATGAAGCTGAATAAATATTAGGATTTTTTGTTAGATACATTAATTGCATTTGGTCCAAACCTAGGCAGCAGATATACTTTGTGGCTCCAAAATATGGAATGAGTGAATCCCCATCTTAATCCCATGTGGCTCGTCTCTATCACCTTGTAATTGTGGCAATTTTAGAGAATCCAGGTGCACTGTGTGGCTTTGAAGCCATATACAGTCTTTTGCTGTATTCACTAGGTGATGTATTCACTAGGTGATGGTAGTTTATGAAATACTGTGTAAGGTAATGTGCCTGGTTTCCATTTCTTTTTCTTTTTTTTTTTTTTTTTTGAGACGGAGTCTCGCTCTGTGGCCCAGGCTGGAGTGCAGTGGCCGGATCTCAGCTCACTGCAAGCTCCGCCTCCCGGGTTCCCGCCATTCTCCTGCCTCAGCCTCCAGAGTAGCTGGGACTACAGGCGCCGCCACCTGGCCCGGCTAGTTTTTTGTATTTTAGTAGAGACGGGGTTTCACCGTGTTAGCCAGGATGGTCTCGATCTCCTGACCTTGTGATCCGCCCGTCTCGGCCTCCCAAAGTGCGGGGATTACAGGCTTGAGCCACCGCGCCCGGCCTGGTTTCCATTTCTAAATGAAATAGCACCATTTATTTTCATCTAAATTAAAAAAATTTTCACTTTTAGCTTGAGTGAGGAATTTTTTAGTTTTATTGAGGTTAGTATACATATAATAAAGTCCAAAATATCTTAAATGTGGAGCTCAATGACATTTTATACACACACATACAAATATATGTATATTATATACAATAGTGTACCACCAACCAAATCAAAATATGGAATATTTCCAGGACCCCTGAAGATTCTCTCATGCTCCTTCCCAGGCAACACCCCCACCCTACCAGAGGCACCCCCCAGGTAACACTATTATGTTATCTATTTTTGAACTTCATATAAAATGGAAACATAGTTACGCTCTTTTGGATGCTGCACCATTTATTAAAGACACATTACTTTAGCCTTTGTGAAATACACAGGCACAAAGACACACACCAGATGGCAATATGTGCGAACCTGTTTCTGGGCTTTGTTTAGTTCCACTGGTCAGCTTGCCTTTCGTTGCATCAATACCACATATCTTTATAAGAGATCTTGATATCTGGAGGGATAATGTCTTCCAGATCTGTTCTTCTTGGCTACTTTTGGCCCTTGAGTTCATTTTTAGACTCTGTTCTGTTCCATTCTTCTATTTGTCTATCTTCACACTAAGAACACGCTGTTTTAATTATTGTAGCTTTAGAGTAAACCTTATTATCTGGTGAGGTAAAACTTCCATTTTGTTCTTCCTTAAGATTATTTTGGCTACTTTTGGCCCCTTGCATTTTTATTTGTAAATGGTAGCATCAGTTTGTCAATTTCTGCTACAAAACTATGGTGCGATCTTGATTGAGATTGCACTGAAGTCATACATTACTTTGAGAAGTATTGGCAACTTTAAAATACTAAAGTTTCTAATATATTACATCATATATCCTCCCATTTATTTAGCTCTTCTTTCATTCCTCTGAGTGATACGTTGTGGTTTTCAGACTAGAGGTTTTGCTAATCTTTTGTTAAGAATTTTTCTGAATAGTTTATATTCCAATGTTTAAAAATTTTCTAGTTGCTGCTGCTATGTAGAAATACAACTGCTTTTTCTGCCGGGCGTGGTGGCTCACGCCTATAATCCTAGCACTTCGGGAGGCTGAGGTGGGTGGATCACAAGGTCAGGAGATCAAGATCATCCTGGTTAACACGGTGAAACTCCGTCTCTACTAAAACCATAAAAAATTAGCTGGGTGTGGTGGCGCCGAGATCCTCCACTGCACTCCAGCCTGGGAGACAGAGCAAGAGTCCGTCTCAAAATAAATAAATAAATGAAATACAACTGCTTTTTCTTATATTGACTTTGTATTCAAAGACATTGCTAAATTCAATTTTTTTTCTAATTTTTATTTTTTATTTTTTATTTATTTTTTTGAGACGGAGTCTCGCTCTGTCGCCCAGGCTGGAGTGCAGTGGCCGGATCTCAGCTCACTGCAAGCTCCGCCTCCCGGGTTCCCGCCATTCTCCTGCCTCAGCCTCCAGAGTTGCTGGGACTACAGGCGCCCGCCATCTCGCCCGGCTAGTGTTTTTTTTTTTGTATTTTTTAGTAGAGACGGGGTTTCACCGTGTTACCAGGATGGTCTCGATCTCCTGACCTCGTGATCCGCCCGTCTCGGCCTCCCAAAGTGCTGGGATTACAGGCTTGAGCCACTGTGCCCGGCCATTTTTTTCTTTTTAGAGATGGAGTCTCACTGTGTTACCCAGGCTGGTCTCCAACTACTGGCCTCAAGTGATCCTCCCACTTTGACTACCAAAGTGCTAGTATTACAGGTGTGAGCCACTGCACCTAGCCTACATTCACTTATTAATCTAATAGTTTACCTGTAGATTACTTTGGATTTTCTATGTGTACAATATATTGGCTATAACATCAACTTTGTTTCATCCTTTCCAATCATTATACCACTTCTTAATTTTCTTCACTTGTTGCTACGACTCTACAGTGTAGAACAGAAGTGATGATAGTGGCCATCCTTGTCCTGTGTCCAAGCTCAAGAGGGGATGCAATCACTCAGAAAACTGTTCAGCAGTGTATGTTGAACATATAGATACACTGCAATCCAGCAATCCCACTCCTAGATAAATGCCCACAAGAAATGAGTGTATGTATACAAAAGACAAGTACAAACATGTCCTTAATGGTCCTCTTCATAACGCCAAACTGGAAACAACCAAATTCAGAACAAATACATGGTAGTAGACTCAAACAATCACATACTATTTAGCAGCAAGAATGAACAAACTATTCCTACAACATGGATGACTCTCACTAATTTGTTGAGCAAAAGCAGTCAGACATTAAAAAGCACATATTACATAATTAAACAAAGTTCAAAAAAGGCAAAACTAATCTATGGTGTTAGAGGGCACGGGGCTGGTTACTCAAGGGGGAGGGGAGGATTTAGGATGGTGCTTCAGGGGCTTTCTGGAGGACAGATAAAGTTCCTATTCTTGGCCTGAGTACTGATGGATAGCTATGTTCACTCTGCAAACATAGCTGAGCTATACACTTGTGATTTGTGTGCATTTCTGTGTAATTTCAAAGTTTATTAAAAGCTATATATACCTAAGTTCATTGGCACTGCAATCTGTACAGTCTGAATTTGTATAACAAATGTCTGCCCAGCTCTATAAATGTACAGCTCTTGCAGACACTAGGCTTTTGGGGTGTATTTTGATATGTTTGTCTCTCTGAAGTTCTAGCTGTAAGGGCCATTTTAGTCTGTTTGTGCTGCTATAATGAAATCTCTGCAACTGTGTAATTTACACACAACAGAAACCTATGTCTCACAGTTCTGGAGGCTGGGCAATGCAAGGTCAAGGCACCAGCAGGTTTGATGTCTGCTGAAGGCCCATTCCTCATGGTGCCACCCAGGGGTCTTCACACGGCGGGACAGAAGGGCAAAAAGGGCCTAAGCTAATTCCCTCCAGTCCTTTTATGAGGCACAAATCAAATTCATGAGAGCAGATCCCTCGTAACTTAATCCCTTCCCAAAATGCCCACCTCTTAATATCGCCACCATGAGGACTAAGTCTCACCACGAATTTTGGAGGGGACACTATTATTTAAACCACAGGAGGGGCTGTGGGTAGTAAGTAGCGTTTTCTCTGGAAAGGTATACATTATACATCGAGGGGAGAGAGCCTCTTTAACAGGATACTAAAGTGCAGAAGGCAGGCCTTGTTCCAGTGAAAGAAGGGACTCCAAACTCTTGCTATGCTTCCTTTCCTCTGGTCTAGAGCAGTGGTTCCCAAACAGGGATTGAAGGGGCCAAGGACTAAGTTGAAGACATTGCTATGAATCCAAATATATTATCCACCAAGCATGATCTGTAAAATGAGTATCTCATACATATATGTACTATTATTTAAAAATACATATGACTACTTAATTTATTATTCTTTTAAATGAATTTGTAATTTTTTAAATTAACAGACTTTGTTCATTATGTATTTCCTCAAATATATAAAGAGTATGCACATAAAAGTATGGCTACTATCAAAGGAATTTGAACAATTTGGGGGCACTAGGGAAGCTCGACATTTTAAAATCCTGAGAACCTCTCATCTTGACTTCAAAGGGGGCAAAAGTCTAGGTTTGGGATCCTTCAGAAACAACAAGCTAGGAACTAGTTGGACTGGGGTCACCTATGTCAGAGAGACCAAGTCATATCTTGTCAGCAGGATATCTCAAAGCAAGTTAATCTCTGTTGTTTTCTTTTCATCCTGGGCTTCAGTGAAGCCCTGTATAGGTATTTTTCTGGAGCAATCGTTCTCAAACTCCGGGGAGGCACAGGCATCCCCAGGAGAGCTTGTTCAAGTAGAGTCTCCCGGGCCCCAACACCAGAGATTCTGACTCAGTAGGTAGGGGTGAGGCCTTCAAACTGCATTTCAAAGAAGCTCACAGCAGATGCAAATAATGCTGGAGTGAGAACTGTTGCTCTAGATTCTTTGCTGCACTCAGCAAACTAAATAGGCAAATACAGCTCCCCAACCAGAGAGGCTGACAAGTGAGTTCCAAAGGGATGCTGAATACTTGGCGATAAGAACTGCTGCTTTGAGACAGAGATGCCCCTCCTTTCAGGGAAACACCCCCACCATTGCCAACCTTGATTTTAGGTGGGAGACTTGTTCTCCCTTGATAGAACACAGTATTCTTTGGTTGGAAAGCAATCTGATGAGCAGACTAATGCGCACGTTTACAGGATATTCTGTGAGATACCACACCTTTAATCAAAACAATCAGATTCAATGATAGAATTTCAAAACCAAGGACCATGAGACATTGTGGGGTCTTTCGGGAGAAGCTTTCCTGTATCCCTAAACCACACTATGTAAGTAGAAAGCTTGCTGACTGCTTCATGTTTTGTTACTACGATTTCTTCCGGTTCCGTAGCCAACTTTCTTTTCTATCTTTTCTTTTTTTACCTTCTGGCTAGGGTTTTCGTTCTTTTATGTGATTAAGGACATTTTTCTGCTCCAAAGTATTTTAGTCCTCTCAGCCGGCTCTGTCCAAAATAACTGTCTTTGACGATCGAAACGTTCTACATATGTACTTTGTCACACAGCAGACACTAGCCATACGTGGTTATACCACATCTGAAATGAATTAGTATTCAATTCACACTGAGCAACTGAATTAGTATTCAAAATTTAAATCCCAATACTGGATAGCACGGCTAAACCTTTCCTAACCCTTCACGTTTCTTATGAAGATTATATAGTAGGATATTACAAGCTCTAAAAAAGAACTATCTTAAATCTGAAGCAAGATGACTTCTCTAACTAGTACGTTTGTTTGGTCAAAGAGGACGTGCTCTTTTTCACAGTTAGCTCTAATTCGTAAGTTGTAGAACGTTTTCTTAACAAGGTGTATTCTCCCAAATTCCGGGAGAGGCTGCCTTTCCTTTTGCTCCAGCGGTTTATTTGGCATAAAATCTGCAGGCTTACGGGAGCTGACACCAGGGCAGAAAAGAATGAGGAATCTGTTCCCAAGTTGGTCACAGGCCGCTAAACTGACCTAGAAGATGTTTAAAATAAAATTCAAATACCGCACTTTAAAAAAATACGAAGGCTGAGAAGAAAACGAGAGATGGGAAAGCAGGAAGGCGGAGCGTGCCGGCGGCTTCTCTGGGGACTTCCTCAGGGGGTCCTATTCCAGTAACCCCGCGCTACCCACACCACCGCCTCCCTCGTGTCGGAAGAAGCCAGCCCAAGTGGCTGCCACCTCGTGCTGCGCGCCGGGACCACGGCCGCCCGGTGGTCCCCTGGCCCCGCCCCCTCCCACCTGGCCGCCCCGAGCCCCGCCCCCCGAGCGCCCCGCCCCGCCCCGCCCCGCCGCCGACTCCGCGCGGCTCTCGGGCGCCGAGTCTGCGCGCTGACGTCCGACGCTCCAGGTACTTTCCCCACGCCCGGCCGGGCTTGGCGTGGAGGCGGGGCGCGGCGCGCAGGGCGCATGCGCCGCAGCGCCAGCGCTCTCCCCGGATCGTGCGGGGCCTGAGCCTCTCCGCCGGCGCAGGCTCTGCTCGCGTCAGCTCGCTCCCGCCGCCATGCCCACCACCATCGAGCGGGAGTTCGAGGAGTTGGATACTCAGCGTCGCTGGCAGTCGCTGTACTTGGTGAGTCGCGGAATCGCGCGGCGGTCGCCGACCTCCTCCGAGACCCGGGCTCGTGCCCTGCCCGCAGGCTCCCTCCCGCCTCCCCCGCCTCTCGCATCTAGCTCGGGGCGGAAGTGGCGGCGCGGGCCGCGTCAGGGGCGCGCCTGCGCTGACCGCTCTCTTGCGCCTTTTGGGGCAAAAAAAAGGCATGCTTGTGTTGAGCAGCCTCATGGTTAGCGCAAGCGCAGTTAGTTCTGGAGGGCGGCGCCAAAGCGCCTTCTTGGGGAGCGCGTGGATACGCCCGCAGCATTGAGCGGCCCGGTCGGGGTCCCTGGTGAATCTGTGGGGGCGCTCGGGCAGCCAGTGTAGGGGTCCCGGAGTCCGCTGCCACGCCGCTGTGCGTGGTTCTTGCTCGCGGACAGCTCGTGGTTTTTCTCTGGCCGGGTGTTTTGTGGCCGGGCAGGCAGCCGGCGTCCCCGGGAGCAGCGAAGGCGGGGGCGGGCGAGCTGGGCCGCGGCGTCCGGGTCCAGCTGGCGCTCGCGCAGGACCTGTCGGAGCAGGCTGCCGTGGGCGCCGCGCCGGCCGCCGCAGCCCTCTGCGAGGCGAAGCCAGCTCTCCTGGCGGAGCCGCGGTGGTTGGGGTGGCTCGGGGCCCCGGGCGAGGGCAGCGCTCCCGGCACTCTCCGTCTTCGCATTGCCCCATAGTCCAGCGGCGCCCAGCGTGGGGTCTTCCCCCACAGAATCCTCCCGGAACGAAAGAGGCTCTGCTTGTGTTCGTCCAGTGATAGCGTGTCATTCTCTTTATAGTTTTCCTTACTGAGGTATGCTTTCCTTGCAGTGAAACGAAGATCTCATGGGTGCTCCCAAACGAGTGTCACAAATGAATCTCCCCTTGCAAGCCCCCTCGAATCAAAATAACCTTTCCTTGCCCTGAGATAGTGCCCTCGTCCCCTCCCCAGGGGCACCCTGTTCCGACGCCTGTCGCCCTAATCGTGCCTGTTAAGCTCACATAGATGCAATATGTAGTGTAAACACCTGTGATTCGCTTTTTTATGTCAACTAGACTACCTTTTAATTCAAACAAAACTTTCTCTCTCTTAGAATGATTTAATTGCTTTCCCCTTTTTAATCCTTCCCGTATTCCCAAGATTGAATTTGGTGACGGTTAAGTTAATGCTGCTTCTGATGTTTCGTTCTCTGTGTGTAAAGTAAAAGAAAAGACGGGCTTTCCTGTAAATGTGGATGATCCTGGGTTTTTCCCCTTTCCATTTAATTAGATGACAGTGAAAAATGTGTTCAGAAAGTACGTTTTCTTCTTGAACACATTAGTGGGAAGTATAAATATCCTGAATCCCATGACACAGAGTATGTTAGAATAGGGCTCTAAGTTTTAAAGAATGCTGTTAAGGACTCTTCCAATTATAGACAATCTGAAACGCTAATTCTAGTAGGAATCTTAATGTGAGAGAGAGCCTGCCAGCTGCATCTTCTCCAGTTACATTTGTTTTAGCAGAGGCTGCTGTATCTAAGGCTTAGGTTATATATATCGAAATAGATTTGAAAAGAGAAAAGTGAAGGTAACTTAATTCAGCTTAACATTTTGGTTTAAAATATTTGATTTTCTTTGGTATGGTTAATATCCTTGAAAATTCAATAAGAATTGTGATTCCTCTTTCCAGAAAAATAAACTTACTCGCATCCACTGGAGTATTTCACATCCATTTTCAAAAAGATCAGGAAATCCTTCTATAGATTCTTACCGAGGAATCCTGTAGTTTAATTGGTTGGTTAATACTCATTATTTTTTCCTAGTGGAAAACAAGACCATTAGTTTGGTCATGAAACCATGGCCATGCACACTGGTGTTACAGTAAAAGTAGGTCACAAACCAAGAAGGTTAGTAATGGAAAGCAAGTCAGAAGGTTTGGACTGTGTGTTTTCCTGTGGCCTTAGAATTAGAACATCCATTCAGCCATTCCACAAATATGCGCCGACCCCCAGTGGAGTTGCAGCTTTTGCTCCTGGCCTTGGGGATTCAGCAGAGAATGCTCCTGACAAGGTTCCTGCCCTCGAGGTGCTCACACTCGAGGGCTTATTCTTCTGGGGTCTCATCGTAGTTCCATATTTTCATTCGTTAGTTCATAACATGCTTGTTATGCGCTAGTGTTAGACACAGAGAATTCTTGTTAAAAGACAAAAGAGTCCCAGTTTTTCAGGATGCAGCTGTGTAAATAGGTAAGCAGATGAAAATGTGAAAGTGATACATGTAAAGCTAGCCTGAAGCACAGGGTGTTGTGGAGTTGTGTACCTAGGAGTCCTGTATTTCCGAAAAAGGGGTGCACATGGGAGTTCTGGTGAAGCTTCTGAGGGGAGGGAGGACTTCACCTAAGTCTTGAAAGACATTGGCCAGGGGAAGAGGACAAAGGAGGTAAAGGGAATTAGTGTTCCAGCAAGGAGGGAGTGCACAAAGGCACTGAAGGAACGCTGAGAGAACCACCCACAGTTTGGCTTGGAGACTGGTGTGAAGTTGAGATGCTGGAGAATAAGGCAGAGCCTAGAAGGCCCTTGTAGATCAGAATAAGGAATTTGAGCTGGTTAATGGGAACTGACTGTGGAATTGTAAGCCTGGAAATACCATATTTACGGCTTTTTTTTTTTTTTTTTTTTGACAGAGTCCTGCTCTGTCGCCCAGGCTGGTGCGATGTCAGCTCACTGCAGCCTCTGCCTCCCGGGTTCAAGTGATTCACTTGCCTCAGCCTCCTGCGTACTTGAGATTACAGGCACACACCACCATGCCTGTCTGATTTTTTTGTACATTTAGTAGAGACAGGGTTTCACCATGTTGGCTGGGCTGGTCTTGAACTCCTGACCTCAAGTGAACCCCCTGCCTCGGCCTCTCAAAGTGCTGGGATTACAGGTGTGAGCCACCGCTCCCGGCTGATCATATTTACTTGTTAGCAAGATCGTTCTGACTGCTAGCAGGCTGGATGGGGAAAGGGTAGACATGCGGCACGGGGCAGTAGTTGGTTGGAGTAAACCTGAACAGAAATGATGAGCTCCTGCACTTAGACAGTGGCAGGAGGGATGGAGGGGAGATAAGAGATTTGAAATGAAATGGTAAAGGGGTATATGTTATGTATAAGTTTGGTTCTGAAACTGTTTAATTCAATTTGAGGTACCTGCGAGACACTGAAATTAAGCGAGTTGAATGTATAAATTTGGAGTTCCGGAGAGAGGTCTGAGTAAATGTGATTTTGGAAATCACGAACACGTGGGTGATATTTGAGGTCTTAGACGTTGATGAGATCATCCAGGGAAGATACAGAGCGTTTGGAAATACCAAAGGCCAAGGACAGAATCTTGACAACGTTTAAAAGGATGGGTAGAGAAAGAGAGCTTGCAAAAAAGACTGGCAAGGAACAGCCGCAGAAGTGGGGAGGAAAGCAGTGGAGGGAGTTGAGGGTGAGCAGGGCCGCCTCCCAGGTAAGGGCCAGCCTGAGATGGCATTACATTGAGCAGCTAGATTAACAGATACCTTGAAGGGAGTCATGTCAGCAGACTACACAAGACAGATACGAGTTCAGGAGAGAGGGTAGGAAGAAATGCAAACTACCAAGTGGACACTGCTCTTTTTAGAAACCCAACTTGAAGAATTGGGGAGAGGCAGCTAAAACGAAGCAGAATTCTGTGACTTGTCACTTAAACGCTTTATCGGCTTCCCGTTGCTTACAGTGTAAATTCAGCCCTTCCTCTGGCTCCCAAGACCTCATGGCCTGCATCTCTCACTTGATTTCCCCTATTGCTTTCCTCCCCCTTTTCCACTGTGTTGTATTCTTGGAAGTGTGTGTGTCCATTCTCCCCTTAGGGCGTTTGTAAATGTCGTTCTGTCTGCCTTGGCACAATTTCCCCCCCTTCTCTTTCCTTTCTTGCCTAAACTACCTCCTACTCATCCCTGAAGTCTCACTTCCTTGGCAGGCCTTCTTGACCTGCCCATGCTGGGTATGAGGCCCGGTTGCGTACTTCTCTAGCATCCCAAGACTTCCCCTTTCATAGCGGGAATTGGATGTCATACAGCAGCAAATGATTTCGGGAACACAATTTGCATCAAGCAAACCACTATCTTTAAAGTAACACAGCTTGAGTAGGAAAAGAGTGTTTAAGGTGGCTTTCTGCTTTGTTTAGCACAACAGTGGGTGATGTTTCTGATAATGTTTTTGAAGAGTTGTGCTTTTTTTGGTAATGCTAATGAAGCTGGGAAAAGAAAGGCTTTGCTCTTGAGCAAAAACTGGATACAACTAAAAGCTGGACTTAGTAGTAGGGGAACTTGATACCTTGCTGAAATTCTTGCAGGAAAAATGAATTTAGTATTTTGAGTCTGAAACTCTGGTCCCTTATTCCTTTTTGCTCCTGTTGAACAGTGTCTTTTATTTCATGACTTTGATAATAGGAGGTTTCTTAGAAATGAATTCTTAGGTTGGAGCAGAACAGACTCTGTTAATCTGAGCTTATATTTTTTACTACCTCTTCAGAGCTTCATGAAGGCAGTGCCAGTGCTTTGCACAGCACCAGATGCTTAGTAAGCACTTGAAAATAAGTGCTGAATGAATGACTTTTTACAAGGAAAGGGCAACTTGATGTATTGACGTGATTGCAGGGATGGACCAAAAGAGAGAGGTGGAGGTTGAAGTAGAAGAGATGATGGTTGGAGCCAGAAATCTTGGAAAGCAAGAGTCAGTGGGACCAAGAGCAACAGGCAGAAGAATTGATCGGGAAAGAGTGCTGGCCGGGCAGTGGCTCATCCCTGTAATCCCAGTGCTTTGGGAGGCTGAGGTGGGAGGATCCCTTGAGGTCAGGAGGTTAGGGCTGCAGTGAGCCGGAATTGTGCCACTGCACTGCAGACTAGGTGACAGAGTGAGATCCTGTCTCTAAAACAAGAACAACAAAACAAAGGGTGCAATTGGAAAAGTTTAATTTGCTCTCACTGCATCAGGTTAATTCTGACTTTTTGATTAATGTTCATGATCCCTTTTTGCCTTTTCCTTTCGTCACTACTGATTGCTGTCTGCATCAGGCTGACCTTTGAGAAAGGCAGAGAGAAGGAATGGAGTCTGTGCCTACTGAGGAAAAGAGTAAAACTGGGGAATCGCAAAAGCCATGTTATGGGATGTTTCTAAGAAGTGATGACTCGGAAAGAGTTTATTTTTAAATTCCTTTCTTTTTTAAAGATGGGTTCTCACTCTTGCCCAGTCTGGAGTGCCAGTGCAGTGGTGCGATCATAGCTCACTGCAACCTCAAACGCCTGGGCTCAGGTGAGCCTCTCACCTCAGCCTCTTGGAATTTGGTTGATTAATCAGAGTTTATAAACAGTGGAACTCTTGACTGACTTCATTTTTCTCTTTTTGCAACCAAGTCTTACTCTGTCACCCAGGCTGGAGTGCAGTAGCACAATCTCAGCTCACTGCAACCTCCGCCCCCCAGGTTCAAGCAATTCTCCTGCCTCGGCCTCCCAAGTAGCTGGGATTACAGGTACCCACCACCAAGCCCGGCTAATTTTTGTATTTTTAGTAGAGACGCAGTTTCACTATGTTTGTCATGCTGGTCTTGAACTCCTGACCTCAGGTGGTCCACCCGCCTCGGCCTCCCAAAGTGCTGGGATTACAGATGTGAGCCACCATGCCTTGCCATATTTTTCTTTTTCTTTCTTTTCTTTTTGAGACTGGGTCTCACTTTGTCACCCAGTCTGTAGTGCAGTGGCATGATCTCAGCTAACTGCAGTCTCAACCTCTTGGGCTTAAGACATCCTCCTGCCTCAGCTCCGCACATAGCTGAGCCTGGCTAATTTTTTTGTGTGTTTTTTGTAGAGACAGGATTTAACCATCTTGACCAGGCTGGCCTTCAACTCCTGAGTTCAAGGAATCCGTCCACCTCATCCTTCCAAAGTCTTAGGATTACAAGTATGAGCCTCTGTGCCTGGCCATTTTTCTTTTTTCTTTCCTTTTTTTTTTTTGAGACAGAGTCTTGCTCTGTCGTCCAGGCTGGAGTTCACTGGCGCCATCTTGGCTCACTGCAAGCTCCGCCTTCCAGGTTCAAGCAATTCTCCTGCCTTGGCCTCCCGAGTAGCTGGGACTGCAGGTGCCCACCACCACGCCCGGCTGATTTTTTGTATTTTCAGTGGAGACGGGGTTTCACTGTGTTAGCCAGGATGGTCTTGATCTCCTGACCTCGTGATCCACCCGCCTTGGCCTCCCAAAGTGCTGGGATTACAGGCGTGAGCCACTGCGCCCGGCTGCCATTTTTCTTTATTAGAAATTTGTAGTTCAAATATTGTTAGAGAACAATTTTTACCATTTGTGAGTCAGCCAATTTTTAGAAGTCAGATGTCAAGTGCACATCTTGACACCTCATACTTACAGTGGGGCAGCCAGTTAGGCAGGTGAATCAAAGCTGTCTTATTCTAAAACACTTGCCTTGCCTGCTAGTTACACATTCTCCTGCCTGCTGTCTAATCTCAGTGCTTTTACATGGTTGCACAAACTGAATTCCCTCGAAGATTGGCTGCTCTCTCACACCTTGGAGTCTTCGTATGTTGGATATACTCCATGCCTACCGTATCTGTTTGGGAAACATCATCAAGACTAGACTCTAGTCTTCTCAGGCAAAGTTATATATGCTGCTCCTCCTCTCATTTCTTAGTTCACTGTATTCTTTTATTAGAATATGAACCGCATTGTTTTGTGGCTATTTGTCTGTGTAGCTCCTTGAGGGTGGTCTTCTTTTTCTTTGTTTTCCCGCCACCTACCTATGGGACCTGAAACATGTTAGATTCCTGGTAAATATTCAGTAAACACAGGAAAGCTGCTCCCTTTTAAAATGTCAGCACCTTAGTTTATTCCAAACCCCTCATTTATGGCTGAGGAAACACTGAGCTAATGCTGTTGTGACTTACCTGATGTTACAGTATCTGCTAGTGACATAACTGGGACTCAGATCCAGTCCTGATTCTCATTTCAGCACTGTCCTAATTTACCCATGTGACTACCTGTAGTGCTTTCTTCTTATAATCTATTTGAGATCAGTGGCACAGAGGGAATCATCTTAATTTTGATGGCTAGGAGGGAGTGGATGTGTTATAATATAGGTAGGGTCATTTTGGGATTTGAGGCCTTTAAAACAGTGTCTGGGATCCAGGGATCAGACTTGAAAGGTATTTGCAAATCTGAAACTGCTAAATTTTGTGTACGTGTGTTCCCAGGTATTTCATTTCTAGGTGATTCCTTAGCTTTTGTCATATGTCTGTGATCCCTCCAAATGTAAAGACCACTGCTTGAAGGGAAAGCAGCCTTGGGAAGGGTGCCCCAATGGGGAATGTATACCTAGAAATCGCATTGTTTTGCCTTTGACATGTGTTTTATAGATTACTGATACCTATAATTACAGAAATCCAGATAGTTGCATTTGTCCCCTAGCTTTTCTAGTTGCCTCTTTTTTGATTTCTTGATTTTAACCAGAATCTTTTTTTTTTTTTTTTTTTTGAGAAGGGGTCTCACTCTGTCACCCAGGCTGGAGTGCAGTGGCGCGATCATAGGTCACTGCAGACTCCCAACTCCTGGCTCGAGTGATCCTTTGCCTCAGCCTCCAGAGAAGCTGGGAGTACAGGCACACACCACCATGCCTGACAAATTTCTCCCCCTCCTCCTTCCCCTCCCCCTCCCCCCCCCC
>NC_045451.1:73020777-73031553 GCF_002776525.5 Piliocolobus tephrosceles | reverse complement strand
TCCCCTCCTTTTATTGTTGTTGTTGTTTTCCTTGGCCAGGCTGGTCTGGTCTTGAACTCCCAGCCTCAAGTGATCCGCTCACCTTGGCTTCCCGAAGTGGCGAGATTACAGGCATGAGCTACCGTGCCCAGCCCTTAACCAGAATTTTTTTTTGAGACAGGGTCTCACTCTGTCACCCAGACTGGCATGCAGTGATGAGATCATGGCTCACTGCACAGAGGGCACGCCACCATGCTTGGCTCATTTTTTATGTTTTGTAGAGACGGGTTCTTGTCATGTTGTCCAGACTGGTCTCGAACTTCTGGGCTAAAGCGATCCTCGCGCCTCACCCTCCCATAGTGCTGGGGAGCCACAGTGCTTGGCCAACCAGAATCTTAAAAGCCCTTTTTACTTTTTCCAGATTGTTACTCTGCAGAGGATTCCTGATTCCCAGCTGGAGAACCATTATAGCTCTCTCAGTCTCCTCGTGTTCTTTTAGCTGCCTTGTCTTCGTCCTCTTACCTGCCCACTCCCTTCTCCCCTTCTTCACGCTTTGGTCCTCAAAATAGTCTGGGTAAACCGGAGAGATGGACAGATAAGGTCTGGGTATGCAAAATTCAAATTAACATAAGTGTGCTCTTCACTGTCTTGAATAAACGTTATGGATGATTTTTTTCCCTTGGAAATCCTCATCTAGATTCTCTGCTCTCTATTCCTTAACTTAATGCCCCATTAAGGTAGTTTTTTCTTAATGGAAAGCTGTTGAGAGTCAGAGGATATTTAAACCAACTAATAAACTGGAACTTTTAATAATACCAACCTTACTTTGGATAAGAGCGATTAGCCATATACTAAATCCTAAATCAGTTTAACATATAAACTTTAAGACATAGCAGATGATAACTGAGGAAGAGATACAGTTCCACAGACTGACTTTAAAGAATATAAGCTCTGACTCTCCTGAGTAGAAGAAAACTAAACTTTTCTGTTACATTCTTTTTTTTTTTATTGAGACACGGAGTCTTACTCTGTCACCCAGACTGGAGTGCAGTGGCACGATGTTGGCTCACTGCACCCTTCATCTCCCTGGTTCAAGCGATTCTCCTGCCTCAGCCTCCCAAGTAGCTGGGACTACAGGCACCTGCCACCACGCCCGTCTAATTTTTGTGTTTTTAGTAAAGATGGGGTTTCACTGTGTTGGCTGGGCCAGTCTTGAACTCCTGACCTCAGGTAATCCACCCACCTTGGCCTCCCACAGTGCTAGGATTACAGGCGTGAACCATGGCCTCCAGCCTGTTACATTCTTCTTCTTTATTTATTTATTTTTTTTTTGAGACAGAGTCTTGCTCTGTTGCCCAGGCTGGAGTGCAGTGGCACGATCTTGGCTCACTGCAAACTTCGCCTCCCGGGTTCACACCATTCTCCTGCCTCCGCCTCCTGAGTAGCTGGGACTACAGGTGCCTGCCACCATGCCTGGCTAATTGTTTTGTAATTTTAGTAGAGACGGAGTTTCACCGTGTTAGCCAGGATGGTCTTAATCTCCCGATTTCGTTGTCTGCCCACCTTGGCCTCCCAAAGTACTGGGATTATAGGCGTGAGCCACCGCGCCTGGCCCAGCCTGTTATATTCTTAAGTGGAATAACATTGCCTTACAGTGCCATTGTCTGAAATAGCTTTTAAAAATGAATGTAATGCCTTTTTAAATGTATTTAAATGTAGTGCCGATTTAATGTTCTATATATGGTATAGTAGTACTAATGGTTCAAGAAGTTGTTTTGACTTAACAGTGAAATCCTTGCTTTTAAAGATCATAGATGCCTTTAGACACGTTTAAAGTGAACCATGTTCATGAGAGGAAATGTCCACACAAATACAGCCCCCCAGACTCAGCTTGTGATGTTAGTGGGTTCATAGGCCCACCTGGTGATACCCAGGATAAGAAATTGTGGTCAAGAAACTGATTCCAGGGGCCAGGCTGGTGGGTCACACCTGTAATCCCAGCACTGTTTGTCTCAAAACAAACAAACAAACTGGTTCAAGGTTGGATACTTTTCAAACGAAAGGAATGGAGGAAAGGAATGCAATGAATAACTTTTCAAATCCAGGACGTCTGATTTAATATGCCGTTTGCTCTATCAGTTTCATTTGGTTCATGTCACTGATCATTTATAACCTTTTTTCAAACTGCTGTAATTCCTCTAAGGAAAATCTGATACGGAATTATTTTATTTCTTCTTTCACTATATTTGAACAGTTTTATACTCTGAAAGCTATCGATTTCTCATTACAGTTTGCTTTATAGTACACAGGAATTCTTCCTGTGGTTTGAGCTAAGGCTACGGGATTCCTAGAGTTGGTACGCCTCTAGTCCCAGTAAAGGACCTGGTACGTCAGGGTAGCACTAGAAAGTTGGAGTAACTTCATAACAGTGGGAACTGCTTCTGTTCTGTTTTTTTTTTTTTTTTTTTTTTTTTTTTTGTGGTTTTTTGTTTGTTTTTGTTTGTTTGTTTGTTTTGAGACAGAGTCTTGCTCTGTGGCCCAGGCTGGAATGCTATGGCACGATCTCAGCTAACTGCAACCGCTGCCTCTTGAGTTCAAGCGATTCTCCTGCCTCAGCCTTCTCAGTTGTTGGGATTACAGGTGTGCACCACCACACCCAGCTAATTGTTGTATTTTTAGTAGAGATGGGGTTTCCCCATGTTGGCCAGGCTGGTCTTGAACTTCTGACTTCAAGTGATCTGCCCGCTTCCCTCTCAAAGTGCTGGGATTATAGGTGTGAGCCAACACGCCTGGCCTACCTTATTCTTTGTACTGTAATAAAGTCCTGGTTGGGCAATAATCTAAACATAAAATAAATGAAACCATAAAATTATATAAGAAAACAATGGAGAAAATTTTTTGTAATCAACAGAATAAAAAAGGATTTTTTATGCCATGTCACAGAAACCTAGAGAAAAAAGGTTTAAGTTTGATTTCATAAAAATTTAAATTTTTGACATGAAAAAATAACGTAAAGATCAAAAGAAAAATTTTTAAATATTTGCAATATATGAAAAGAACTGAACTTTCTTAATATGTAAAGAACTGCATATCAAAAAGAGGGCGGAAATACAAATGGCTTTTAAAAACAAGAAAAGCTGTTCACCTTCACAATAATAACATAATTGCAAATTATAACTATAATAAGACCATTTTTCACCTATCAATCAAAGACCAAAAAGTTTAATATAATTGGGTAGGTGAAGCTCAGGCACTTTCTTACATTATTGGTGACAGTATGCATTGATATAGCTTCTTTGAGAGGTTATTCATAGCAACATAATTTGTAATAGCTAAAACCTAGAAATAACCTATATGTCCGTTATAGATGACTGGCTAAGTAATGAATACTATTCAGTTGTTAAAAATAACTTATCATTTATATGGAAGTATTTTGTTTTTTTTTTGGAGACAGAGTCTTGCTCTGTCGCCCAGGCTGGAGTGCAGTGGTGCCATCTCAGCTCACTGCAAGCTCCACCTCCCTTGTTCCCGCCATTCTCCTGCCTCAGGCTCCCGAGTAGCTGGGACTACAGGCGCCGCCACCACGACCAGCTAATTTTATTTTTTTTTGTATTTTTAGTAGAGACGGGGTTTCACCGTGTTAGCCAGGATGGTCTCAATCTTCTGACCTCGTGATTCGCCCGCCTCGCCCTCCCAAAGTGCTGGGATTACAGACGTGAGCCACCGTGCTCGGCATATGGAAGTATTTTTAATATATACTAAGTGAAAAAGTAAAGTGCAAAACAGTATGCTAATATCTGTTTTGCGAGGGTGGGATGGATATATGGATGGAGGAAGACAGGCAAGCAGTCTGGCTTATATATGGATAGAGTATCTTTTGGAAAATATAAAAGACAGTGGTTACAGTTACCACCTAAGGCAAAGGATTGAGGGAAAGGAGAAAGTGACTTGACTTTTTCTCTATATACCCTTTTGTACAGTTTAATTTTTGACATGTCCATGTAATCCATATATACATAGGGAGCATATGTATATAAATATATGTAAATATAAGTAAAAAAAAGGTGCTCAAGTACTGAATTCCTATCTGTATCTACTGCCTAACTGCCGTATAGTCTTGGAAGTCTGTTTTCTTACTTGTAACCACCTCTTAGATAACGTACATAAAAGCACATAGCACATGCCTGACACACAGTAGGGTTCAGTGACAACGAGCTATTCTATTCTCTAAACTCTCTTCCTCAAGGAGAGCTTCTCAAAGAAAAAAAGTGTGGGCTGGGCGCGGTGGCTCAGGCCTGTAATCCCAGCACTTTGGAAGGCCGAGGCGGGCAGATCACAAGGTCAGGAGATCAAGACCACAGTGAAACCCTGTCTGTACTAAAAATACAAAAAAAAAAATTAGCTGGGCGCCGTGGCGGGCGCCTGTAGTCCCAGCTACTGGGGAGGCTGAGGCAGGAGAATGGCGTGAACCTGGGAGGCGGAGCTTGCAGTGAGCCAAGATCGTGCCACTGCGCTCCAGCCTGGGCAACAGAGTAAGACTCCGTCTCAAAAAAAAGAAAGAAAAAAAATGTGATGAAGAAAAGAACTTATTCCACCAGAGATCTCTCCCCAGCCAGTGGCAGGCATATTTAGGGCTATAAGTAAGTGGTTATTTTACCATCCTGAAGTAATGGTGTTTCAAAGTATGCAAGATTCTTCATACTTCACTGTGTCCTTTTCTGCACATCTTTATAGAGAGTATATGCACAAACATCTGACTAAAAAGGGAACGTTTTTCATCATACAATTTAGGATTCACTCAGAGACCTAAAGAAAGAAACTTAGATATGTTATCCCGTAG
This sequence comes from Piliocolobus tephrosceles, assembly GCF_002776525.5. NCBI lineage: Eukaryota > Metazoa > Chordata > Mammalia > Primates > Cercopithecidae > Piliocolobus > Piliocolobus tephrosceles. The sequence goes on along the minus strand of NC_045451.1, from coordinate 73,026,734 downwards.
GTAGAAACTCATTATCAATTTGGGATTATCTTAAGGTCCTACCTTATAAAATTATAAAATTAACAAGATTATTCTTTTCCAGTTTCTTTCTCTTTTTTTTTTTTTTTTTTTTTTGAGACGGAGTCTTGCTCTGTCGCCCAGGCTGGAGTACAGTGGCCGGATCTCAGCTCACTGCAAGCTCCGCCTCCCGGGTTCACGCCATTCTCCTGCCTCAGCCTCCTGAGTAGCTGGGACTACAGGCACCCGCCACCATGCCCGGCTAGTTTTTTGTATTTTTTAGTAGACACGGGGTTTCACCATGTTAGCCAGGATGGTCTCGATCTCCTGACCTCATGATTCGCCTGTCTCGGCCTCCCAAAGTCCTGGGATTACAGGCTTGAGCCACCGCGCCCGGCCTCTTTTCCAGTTTCTTAAGTTATTATTTGCTTCTACATTGTAGCAGTTCAAGGGAGAATATAGTGTAAGAATGTAATGTTTTCTGTATGCCATACGTAGAAGAAAGCTATGTAGGAAATACTAAAAATATGATTTGATGTTATTTAATAAAATATTATAACTATTTTACCCCGATAATGATGGAAATTAAGTTGCAGTAATATAGATTTTATAAATAAAAACTTCAAAACCAGGCGCCATGGCTCACGCCTATAATAACAGCACTTTGGAAGGCCGAGACAGGCAGATTGCTTGAGACCAGGAGTTTGAAACCAGTCTGAGCAACATAGCAAATAAAAATAAAAAATTAGCCAGGCGTGGTGGTGTGCCTGCAGTCCCACCTGCTTGGCAGGCTGAGGTTGGGGGATCACTTGAGCCCCTTAAGTCAAAGCTGCAGTGAGCCGTGATCACACCACTGCATTCCAGCCTGAGCGACAAGGCAAGACTTTGTCTCAAAAATATAAGTAAAATAAAATTAAAACTTTACTTACTTATTTTTTTGAGATGGAGTCTCTCTGTCGCTCGGGCTAGAGTGCAGTGGCGTGTTGTCGGCTCCCCGCAACCTCTGCCTCCTGAGTTCAAGCGATTCTCCTGCCTCAGCCTCCCGAGTAGCTGGGATTACAGGTACATGCCACTGCACCCAGCTAATTTTTGTACTTTTAGTAGAGATGGGGTTTTGCCCTGTTGGCAAGGCTGTTCTCAAACTCCTAACTTCAAGTGATCCGCCTGCCTTGGCCTCCCAAAGTGCTGGGATTACAGGCGTGAGCCACTGTGCCCAGCCTTAAAACTTTAAAATTCAGAATATGAGCCTTTGTTTTATAGCTTCACTTGTTAAAACATAAATCAGAGGCCAGGCGTGGTGGCTCACGCCTGTAATCCCCGCACTTGGGGAGGCTGAAGTGGGCAGATCACCTGGTCTCAATCTCCTGCTCTTGTGATCCGCCCACCTCGGCCTCCCAAAATGCTGGGATTACAAACGTGAACCACCACGCCTGGCGTGAAGTTTGATTTTTTAAAAAGAAAGGGAGAGTTGTTAGGCATAATTGTGTAAATAGCGGTAAAAATTGACAGCAAGAAAGGCGATAGAAAACTATGACAAATGAAGATGATGGCTCACGCCTGTAATCCCAGACTTTGGGAGGCCAAGGCGGGTGGATCACCTGAGATCAGGAGTTCAAGACCAGCCTGGCCAACATGGTGAAACCCTGTCTCTACTAAAAATACAAAAATTAGCCAGGCGTGTTGGTGCGCACCTGTAATCCCAGCCACTTGGGGGGCTGAGGCAGGAGAATTCGCTTGAACCCGGGAGGCGGAGGTTGCAGTGAGCTGAGATGGCGCCATTTCACTCCAGTCTCTCCGGTCAATCTAGACAGAGTGAGACTCAATCTCAAAAAAACAAAAATGAAACAAAAAAAAAAACTATGACAAATGAGTATAATTTTCCAGGACCATTAAGGTCTTGTAATCCCATATGCTGGAAGCTTTTGTAGTTGTTTTCTGATGTATCATTGAAGTGACCAAAGCACAGTGTAAGAAGAAACCTCTGTGATTACTTGACACTAGCGAAGGGTCCTTCCCACATATTTGAGACTTAAGGAGTTGATAGTGAACAGTGTAAGGAGCCACACAGGTGTGGGTTAAGAACTGATGTATTAATTCACTTTCTGTAAAGATGACCAAACATATGTTGTTAGACAAATGAAAAATTTACCCCAGGATCATTGAGGGCATGCAAAATAGTATGAGATAGAGGAAGCTGTAATTCAGGTGTCCAAATACAAGAGCAGGTGGAGAAAAGAAAATAAACTGAGAACAGTAAAGAGTTTTTTTTTTTTTTTTTTTTGAGACGGAGTCGCACTCTTTCGGCCAGGCTGGAGTGCAGTGGTGCTATCTCGGCTCACTGCAAGCTCTGCCTCCCAGTTTCACGCCGTTCTCCTGCCTCAGCCTCCCGAGTAGCTGGGACTACAGGCGCCGACAACCATGCCTGACTAATTTTTTTGTATTTTTAGTAGAGATGGGGTTTCACGGTGTTAACCAGGATTGTCTCGATCTCCTGACCTCGTGATCCACCTGCGTCGGCCTCGCAAAGTGCTGGGATTACAGGTGTGAGCCACTGCACCCAGCCTGTAAAGAGTTTTTAAAGTTACAGCACACAATTGTTAAAATAGAATGTTCAGTACCAAGCTAGCAGAGTAGATAATGCAGAATACTGAGGTGGCTTGAGAAAAGTCTCTCAGAACTCAGGAAAAAGGTGTGAGAAATGAGCGTTAGGAGAGAGCAGTTCCCCGAGTCTGATAGAAGTTCCTGAAAGGGAACAGAGGAGACTGAAGCGAAACTCTGTTAAGTGACAAGGAAGACTCAAATGGAGAAACTAACCCAGTTCCGACGAAGACTTGGCACATATGTATAATGTATTTTTTTTTTTAAGTCAGCCGAAAGAAAATTTAAATTTAAGGTAAATTTAAATCTGAAAGAGTAAGCAATACAGAAAAATCTCGACAGCAGCCGAGGACAAAAAAAAAATACCAATATTGTTGAGTGTGAGGCAAAAACCTCACTTTCAGTCTTTCTTGAGAAATATTGGCAAAATATGCCCTTGATTCGGGAGTTCCATTTTTTATTTCATTTCATTTTATTATTTATGTATTTTATTTTTTGAGATGGGGTCTCACTGCTTACTGCAGCCCTGACCTGGGTTCGAGTGATCTTCCCAGCTTTGCCTCCCAAGTAGCTGGGACTGCAGGCATACACCACCATGCTTGGCTTTATTTTTGTTTATTTTTAGTGGTTTTTTTTTTTTTTTTTTGCATTTTTTGTAGATATGTGGTTTCACCGTGTTTCCCAGGCTGGTCTTGAACTCCTGGCCTCATTAAACGATCCTCCTGCCTTGGCCCAGAGTGTTTTTGTTTTTTTGTTTGTTTTTTGTTTTTTTGGAGACAGTCTTGCTCTGTCACCCAGGTTGGAGTGCGGTGGCGCAATCTTGGCTCACTGCAACCTCCGCCTCCTGGGTTCAAGCATTTCTCCTGTCTCAGCTTCCCGAGTAGCTGGGATTACAGGTGCCCACCACCACACCCTGCTAATTTTTGTATTTTTTTTAGTAGGGATGAGGTTTTACCATGTTGGACAGGCTGGTCTCAAACTCCTGGCCTCAAGCAATTCACCTGCCTCGGCCTCTCAAAATGGTGGTATTACAGACGTGAGCCACTGTGCCCAGCCTCAAAATTCCTTTATTTATTTATTTAGAGACAGGGTCTAACTCTCTCATCCAGACTGGAGTGTGGTGGCAGAATCTTGGCTCATTGCAGCTGCAATCTCCCTGGGCTCCCACCTCAGCCTCCGGAGTAGGTGGGAGTACAGGTGCACACCACCATGCCTGGCTAATGTTTATTTTTTTATTTTTTAGCTACGGGGTTTTGCCACGTTGCTCAGACTGGTCTGGAACTCCTGACCTCAAACGATCCTTCTGGTTCAGCTTCCCAGAACGCTGGGATTACAGACGTGAGCCACTGCACCTGGCCCCCAGACTTCCATTTTTAAAGGGTTACCGAGAGGGAATGGACGTGGTGGCTCGTGCCTTTTATCATTTCGCGAGGCCAAGGTGAGAGGATCATTTGAGCTGAGCAATTCGACATCAGCCTGGGCAACATGGTGATACCTCATGTCTATTTCTTAAAAAAAGAAGTGCCAGGAAGTTGAAGAAGTATGTATAATAATGTCTAAGGATATTCATCATATTGTTTCTATTAATCGTGAAGTTTTTGAAATTTAATTGCCGATGGAATTGGGTAAAATGATAGCATATTCTATAACAAAAGATTTTGCTTTTTGTGGTTGCTATGCTCTGAATGTGTATCCCTCCAAAAATTCATATATTGGAACCTAAATCCTCAATGCAGTAGTATTAAGTGGTGGGGACTTTGGGAGATGATAAGTGTTGAGTGCAGAGCCCTCACGCATGGGATTAAAGAGGCGTGAAGGAGCCTGCTTCCCCTGCTACCATGTAAAGATGCAGCAAGAAGGCACCATCTTTGAGGCAAACAGCAAGCCCTCCCCAGACACCGAGTGTGTGGCCGGCTTGATCTTGGGCTTCTCAGCCACAGAACTGTGAGAAATGATTTTCTGTTGTTTATAGATTACCCAGCCTAAGATATTAATATTTTGTTACAGTAGTCCAAATGGACTAAGACAGTTGTCTTTAAAAATGATGATGAAACTGTATTGACAGGAAAAGATATCTTTATTGTTTTAAGAGATTAAAGCGGGTATATAAATAATATGCTTGCATAGTCCCATGTTTATTAAAAAAATGATACGTATATTGATTCAACCATAAAGTAAAAAACCCGGGAAGTTTAGATTATCTTGAATCTTGTGGTAGTAGACTTGACTAGTTTTCCTTTTGGCTCATCAGTGGAGTCCTCAGTTCTAAAAGTGAATATATATTAATATATTAAAAGGTAAAGATACTGTAGAAGATCTCACACAGTTAAAAAAAAAAGGTGAGGGGTGAAGGTATTAGAAATTCAGTGGGCTTGGCTGGGCGCGGTGGCTCAAGCCTGTAATCCTAGCACTTTGGGAGGCCGAGACGGGCGGATCACGAGGTCAGGAGATCGAGACCATCCTGGCTCACCCGGTGAAACCCCGTCTCTACTAAAAAATACAAAAAACTAGCCGGGTGAGGTGGCGGGTGCCTGTAGTCCCAGCTACTCGGGAGGCTGAGGCAGCAGAATGGCGTAAACCCGGGAGGCGGAGCTTGCAGTCAGCTGAGATCCGGCCACTGCACTCCAGCCTGGGCGACAGAGTGAGACTCCGTCTCAAAAAAAAAAAAAGAAAATTCAGTGGGCTTCCAGGAAAAAAAAGAAAAAAAAAGGTAAAGATACTCGTTTCTCTCCAAGGAAGTCACACAGGAAGTAAAAGCACTCTGTGGCCACGTAGAGATAAAGAGTTGTATTTACTTAATCCCCTGAGGCTGAAATTAATGTGTGATGAAAAGGTTAAACGATACTTCTTATATTTTTGTTTTAGGAGACTGATGAGTTTTAGAAATAGTTCTGTGAAAATGTAAATATTTTACACTTTTAAAAATATCAGTTATTTAGAATACTTCCTTTTTTTTTTTTTTTTTTTTTTTTTTTAAGATAGGGTCTCACTCTATCACTCAGACTAGAGTGCAGTGGAGTGATCACAGCTCACTGCAGCCTCAACCTCCCAGGCTCAAGTAGCTAGGACTACAGGTGTACACCACCACGCCTGGTTAGTTTTTGTATTTTTTTGTAGAGGTGGGAGTTTTTCACCATGTTGGCCAGGCTGGTCTCAAAATCCTGGACTCAAGGGATCCTCCCACCTCTGCCTCCCAAGTAGCTGGAACCACAGATGTGTACCACCATGCCTTGCTAATTTAAAAATTTTTTTTTTTTTTTTTATACTTTAAGTTCTAGGGTACATGTGCATAACGTGCAGGTTTGTTACATATGTATACATGTGCCATGTTGGTGTGCTGCACCCATCAACTCGTCAGCACC
>NC_045451.1:72918959-73020377 GCF_002776525.5 Piliocolobus tephrosceles | reverse complement strand
TTTTTTTTTTTTTTTTTTTTTTCCAATTCTGTGAAGAAAGTCATTGGTAGCTTGACGGGAATTGCATTGAATCTATAAAGTACCTTGGGCAGTATGGCCATTTTCACAATATTGAATCTTCCTGTCCATGAGCATGGAATGTTCTTCCATTTGTTTGTATCCTCTTTTATTTCCTTGAGCAGTAGTTTATAGTTCTCCTTGAAGAGGTCCTTCACATCCCTTGTAAGTTGGATTCCTAGATATTTTATTCTCTTTGAAGCAATTGTGAATGGAAGTTCATTCCTGATTTGGTTCTGTGCTTGTCTGTTACTGGTGTATAAGAATGCTTGTGATTTTTGCACATTAATTTTGTATCATGAGACTTTGCTGAAGTTGCTTATCAGCTTAAGAAGATTTTGGGCTGAGACGATGGGGTTTTCTAAATATACAATCATGTCATCTGCAAACAGGGACAATTTGACTTCTTCTTTTCCTAACTGAATACTCTTGATTTCTTTCTCTTGCCTGATTGCCCTAGCCAGAACTTCCAACACTATGTTGAATAGGAGTGGTGAGAGAGGGCATCCCTGTCTGTGCCAGTTTTCAAAGGGAATTTTTCCAGTTTTTGCCCATTCAGTATGATATTAGCTGTGGGTTTGTCATAAATAGCTCTTATTATTTTGAGGTACGTTCCATCAATACCAAATTTGTTGAGCGTTTTTAGCATGAAGGGCTGTTGAATTTTGTCAAAAGCCTTTTCTGCATCTATTGAGATAATCATGTGGTTCTTGTCTTTGGTTCTGTTTATATGCTGGATTACGTTGATTGATTTGCGAATGTTGAACCAGCCTTGCATCGCAGGGATGAAGCCCACTTGATCATGGTGGATAAGCTTTTTGATGTGCTGCTGAATCTGGTTTGCCAGTATTTTATTGAGGATTTTTGCATCGATGTTCATCAGGGAGATTGGTCTAAAATTCTCTTTTTTTGTTGTGTCTCTGCCAGGCTTTGGTATCAGGATGATATTGGCCTCATAAAATGAGTTAGGGAGGATTCCCTCTTTTTCTATCGATTGGAATAGTTTCAGAAGGAATGGTACCAGCAGCTCCTCCTTGTACCTCTGGTAGAATCCAGCTGTGAATCCATCTGGTCCTGGGCTTTTTTTGGTGGGTAGGCTATTAATTGTTGCCTCAATTTCAGAGCCTGCTATTGGTCTATAAATTTTTTAATAGAGATGGGGGTCTCTCTGTGTTGCCCAGACTGGTCTCAAGTGATTCTCTTGCCTCAGCCTCCCGAAGTGTTGGGATTACAGGCATGACTCACAGTGTCTGGCCTCAGTTTCTTTAAAGACCATCCTATAGCACCAAGTTAGTTTGAGGATTCTACGAATGTCTGCTTAAAGACAACCTTCTGAATTCTGTGACTCTCTTGAAAAGCTTGTTGCAATGAAAAACAAAGTATAGTGATGACTTTATGTGAAGTATACTATTGGAATTTCTTAAGCAGAAGTCCTGAAACTTTTGAGTCCCTAAATTTAAATAGTACCATTTAGGCACAGTTACTGCTTATGAAATGAAGAGTAGCTGGATGAATATAAAAAGTCTTACTCTTACATTTCAACCCAGCATTATTTGAGCCCAGCAAAATTACTTCTATAGTAGAATCAGTTTAGTTCCTTATTTTAAGCCATACATATGTATCAAGATATATATATATATATATTTCAAGAGGGATTAAATGGTGTTATGTGAAAATATTAGGAGGTGAAATAATAAGAGAAAGTAAACTCATTGAAAGTAGGTGTGTTCAGACTGGGTGCGGTGGCTCACACCCGTAATCCCAGCACTTTGGGAGGCCAAGGCAGGCAGATCACGAGGTCAGGAGATCGAGACCATCCTGGCTAACACAGTGAAACCCCGTCTCTACTAAATACACACAAAAAATTAGCCGGGTGTGGTGGCGGGCGCCTGTAGTCCCAGCTACTCGGGAGGCTGAGGTGGGAGAATTGATTTAACTCAGGAGTTGGAGGGTGCGGTGAGCTGAAATCGCACTACTGCACACCCCACCTGGCAACAGAGCAACACTGTCTCAAAAAAAAAAAAAAAAAGAAAGTAGGTATGTTTAGAATTTAAAAACTTTGGGCCTGGAGATAAGCTGTAAGGTGATTGATTAGAATGGACCATTTCATAATGTCCCAAAAGTTAGACGACTTTGGAAAAAGAGGTGGGGGGTGGTCTTAATGTAGGCAATGCACGTGTGTATAAATTTCAGATACAGCTAAGGAGCTAAGTGGATTTTTTTTTAACCAAATAGCATGTATTAATAGTAGCTCAGTTCCATTTACTGATTTGTTTTTCCTTTGTTTGTGTCATATGTTATCTTTCCATGAGACTGTGAGTTTTTGCTGCTACCAGTGAGGTATGAGGCCTGTTTTTAAAAGAGCTGCGTGATACTCAGTTGGATATACCACGGTTTGTTCAGCCCGTCTTTTCTTTGTCATTAGACATTTAGTTTATTTAAAGCCTTTCAACATTATAAATAATTGAGAAAGATATCTTTGTGCTGTGAGTTGCCTACGTTTCGGATCATCGCCACGAAGAAAGAAATTAACTAGTGACTCAATTCTTCCTTGATTTTTCTGAGCAGAAATCATATTAAAAAGAATTAGATTTAAAATTTTTGGTTAAATTATACTTGAAAGCAAAGATTCTTGCCATTTAGATGTAGTTTTGATTAAAGGTGTGGTTTGGTGTTAAATGAGAACGGTGGTTTTCTACTGCGTGTTGCTGGGGGATACGTTCCTGATGGATTTTGCTGTCGAAGGACATTTGGCAAAGTCTGGAGAGATTTTTGGTTGTTACAGATGCAGGGAGGGGTGCCGCTGCAGGCTGGAGTGCAGTGGCAGGATCCTAGCTCACTGCGGTCTTGAACTCCTGGGTTCAAGCAGTCCTCCTGCCTCTGCCTCCCAAGAAGCTGGAACTCCACACGTACACCACCATCTCCGGCTCATTAAATTTTTTGTGGCCGAGCTGGTGTCTCATTGTGTTGCCCAGGCTGGTCTGAAACGCCTACCCTCAAATGATCCTTCCACCTGGGCCTCCGAAAACACCAGGATTACAGGTGTGAGCTGCTGTGCCCAGAAGGAAACCGTTGGAATGTCTGTGATAGAAGGGGAAACTTTTAGCACCAGAAGACAAGTAGAGCTGGCTTTGCCTTATGTGATAGACCTAGCGAATAGCTCAGCTGTCTGCTTTCCCAATGCCAGTTAGACAGACACAATATATTTTATAGCTTATGCAGTGTACTTAATAAATTTTTTTTTTTTAAATTTTGAAAGAGAGTCTCGCTGTGTCGCCCAGGCTGGAGTGCAGTGGAGCGATCTTGGCTTACTGCAAACTCCGCCTCCCAGGTTCACGCCATTCTCCTGCCTCAGCCTCCCGAGTAGCTGGGACTACAGGCGCCCGCGACAACGCCTGGCTAATTTTTTTGTATTCTTAGTAGAGACAGGGTTTCACCATGTTAGCCAGGATGGTCTCGATCTCCTGACCTTGTGATCCGCCTGCCTCGGCCTCCCAAAGTGCTGGGATTACAGGCGTGAGCCACCGCGCCCGGCCAGTGTGCTTATAAAATTATTTAGTTTTGTGTCTTGGGTATTCCTGAAAATGCCTCATCAGTGACAGATCTAGTTGAGATTTGGTTTTGCTGTGTATATTAGTTACAGACCTAATTTAGCTACATGGGAAGGAAATTTCATCAGTAACTGATTTAACAAATAGGAGTTTAGGTTTCTCATGTGATATGAGTTCTGGAGAGAGAATTCAGGGCTCTTACTGTGGCTTCTTGATGTCACCCATGACCCAGTGCTGATCTTTCTGCTTAGCTTTCTTAGGAATGTACGTTTTACCTTTGTTGTCACAGGATGGCTCCTGCCTGTTCCCACCCCTCACCCTGACCGCAAAACCTGTGTTCTAGGCAGGCAGCAGTGAGGACAAAGGTACCTGGAGCCAGTTCTCTCTGTCAGCGTTTTCCTGCAGCCCAACCCAGTGGTTTCTGCTTATTCCCATTGGCCGGACTGTCACAGGACCTTAGAGGCTGGGACAGATAGTTTTCAGCTGGGCTCATTGTGGTCGGAAAGCAAAAGCAGATACCTTTAGTAAGAAAGAAAGGATATTGGGGCTGGGTGCGGTGGCTCACACCTGTAATTCCAGCACTTTGGGAGGTTGAGGCAGCCAAATCATTTAAGGTCAAGAGTTCGAGACCAGCATGGCCAACGTAGTGAAACTCCGTCCCTACTAGAAATACAAAAATTAGCCAGGCACGGTGGCGCATGCCTGTAATCCCAGCTACTCAAGAGGCTGAGGCAGGAGAATCTCTTGAACCCGGGAGGCGGAGGTTGCAGTGAACCAAGATTGCACCACTGCACTCCAGCCTGGGCAACAGAGTGAGACTTTGCCTCATAAAAAAGAATGAAAGAAAGAGCAAGAGCATATTGGAATAAACAGCTCTTATGCATCTCTGGGAGCTGCTTTTTGAAATACTGGTTCTTCTAAGTTCACTGAAATTTTTTTATAAAGTAAGTAGAACAAATGATTAATGTTGGAGATTTGAAAGAATGGACTCAATGCAAGAGATCTTACTAGCTGAGAAAATAAAATGTATTTATGTTATGAATGTATTTCTTAACCCCAAGAACTTGGCTGTTGTATTGTGTTTTGTAAATTTTAAATCTCCCTACCACTATACTGGGGGCCCTACCGTCTTTTGTATAGTGCACACAAAGAAGTGTGTTTCTCTGAGCTAAAAATATAAATCTGCACCTGACAGATGGCCTTAAGTGTGGGAAATGGGTGTGTATCACAGAAGTGGAAGAAGTGGAGGGAGTCCCGCGCTGCTTGTTGTTTTACACCTCCTCTCCCCGCAAATCAGTATCTTTCCTATACACTAGTAATGGCCAATAGGTTTTTGTTTTGTTTTAATCCCATTTACAGTAGTGACAAAGCCTATCAGGTTTCTGAGAATAAACCTTTATCATACATTTATGCTGACCTTTAGCATACCTTTAGGAAGAAAACTACAAAATTAATTAAAATATCATGAACTGCAATGCAAATGGGGAGAATAGAGGACAACTTGCCTTCCAGATACGTTGATTACAAAGCTGTAGTAACTGAAATTTGATACTGTCTCAAGGGCAAGCAAATGCTTCTGTGAAGTAGAATGAGGATCCAGAAACAGACCCCTGCATGTGCTGAAACTTGGTTTATGATAGAGCAGGTGTTACTGATAAATGCAGAAACCAGTAAATGGTATTAAGTCAATTAACTTTCCATTTGAAAGGGATGCAATTACATTTCTCTTCCACATTGCAGGCTAATAACAGTGTCTTGTATCTTGCAAAAGTACTATTACCAGTCCATTCACATCCAGAAAAATGTATATATTAGAAATTTGTGCATCATGTTCCATAAATAAAAACTTCAGATACTTGGCTGACAGTGAAGGCTCAAACCTGTAATCCCAGCACTTTGGGAGGCTGAGGCAGGCAGATCACTTGAGCCCAGGTGTTCTAGACCAGCCTGGGCAAAAACTGAGACCGTGTCTCTATAAATTATAAACAAATAAACAAAATGGCACCTAACTTTTAAAATGCTTCTTACATGTGATAGTGTGAGCAAAAGCACAATTTAGTTTTTGCCATTAAAGCATGCTTTTTTTGGTTTCTGTTACAGTCCTGTATTTACTTTAATTCTTGGAATACTGTTTCCTGGAAGGTCAAACCTGGCCATTCCAGATACATCAGTAGTGAGAGCTTAGTGCAGATACAGCCTTACAGAACGTCTTCCACGCTGAAGTGCAGAGAACCCGGAGGCACCTAGGATGAGCCTCAGGCCTGCTGGTTGTTGCAGTGGTGCAATCTCAGCTCACTGCGATCTCCGCCTCCTGGGTTTAGCGATTCTCATGCCTCAGCCTCCTGCGTAGCTGGGATTACAGGCGCTCGCCACCGTGCCTGGCTAGTTTTTGTTTTGTTTTGTTTTTGCTGTCTCACTCTGTCACCCAGGCTAGAGTACAGTGATGCGACCTCGGCTCACTGCAACCTCTGCCGCCCAGGTTCAAGCAATTCGCCTGCCTCAGCCTCCTGAGTAGCTGGGATTACGGGTGCCTGCCACCGTGCCTGGCTCATTTTTGTAGTTTCAGTAGAGATGAGGTTTCACCATCTTGGCCAGGCTGGTCTTGAACTCCTGACTTGTGAACCACCCACCTTGGCCTCCCAAAGTGCTGGGATTACAGCTGTGAGCCACTGTGTCCATCCTAATTTTTGTATTTTATTTTATATTTTATTTTTGGTAGACTCTTGCTCTGTCACCCAGGCTGGAGTGCAATGGCGTGATCTCAGCTCATTGCAACCTCCACCTCCCGGGTTCAAGCAATTCTCCTGCCTCAGCCCTCCGAGTGGCTGGGATTACAGGTGCCCATCACCACGCCTAGCTGATTTTTTGTATATTTAGTAGAGACAGGGTTTCGCTATGTTGGCCAGGTTGGTCTTGAACACCTGAGGGTGATCCCCTGCCCTAGCCTCCTAAAGTGTTGGGATTACAGGTGAACCACCGCACCCGGCCAAATTTTTTATTTTTCATAGAGCTGGGGTTTCACAGTGTTGACCAGGCTGGTCTCGAACTCCTGATCTCAGGTGATCCGCCTACCTTGGCCTCCCAAAGTGTTGGGTTTATAGGCGTGAGCCACCGTGCAAGACCTGTTGCTGAACATTTATGGCTCTAGAAATAATTTTTTTTTTTTTAAGGAGAAGTAATGACAAACATGATAGAAATAAAATTTGAGGATATTTCTGGGTTCAAAATAAAGTAACAGTTAAATAGCATGAAGATGAAGAAATAAGTATTTTCAGGTAGAAGCTCTAAAATTTAGGTAAATGCTATGAGTTTTAGTCAGAATTTGAATGTGATGTGGCTGACCATAGATGCCTCCATTGCGTTAATTCTGCTTCATAAAGAGTTCGATGCTTGCTTGTGGGTGTTGAATAGAGCCTAATGAGCAGTAAGTAAACAGATCTAGAGCACAGACTTTGGCATCTGGAGGAACTTGGTTCAGTCCTGGGGCTGCCACTTACTAGCTATGGGACTTTTGGTGGATTTTTAACCTTTGACAAAACCTTTCATCCCTCAGATAAAATGGGAAAGAAATCGTTTCCATTAGTATTGTGAGGATTAACTGAGGTGATGTAGACAATGTGCTTTGCATAGTACTTGGCATATCATAAGTGCTTAATGTTATTTTACACTGGCTGGGAAGATGATGTTTTGCTGTGGAAAATTTAAGAGGGATATTAAAATATATTTTTGTTATTTTAAGGAAATTCGAAATGAGTCCCATGACTATCCTCATAGAGTGGCCAAGTTTCCAGAAAACAGAAATCGAAACAGATACAGAGATGTAAGCCCATGTAAGTACTTGTGGGTTTGTGTGCATGTGTATTTTTTGGTTTGTTTTAGGACGCAGGATGTAGTGAAAAGGAGGGCTTGGGGTCAGTGTTGATAAATACAGTATTTTTTTTCCCCCTGTTTACGTAAGACACATTCTTTAAAGAAGAATTTAAAGGTGTAGAATAGTAGAAGGAAAAGTAATTACCCATAATTATTTCATCCTTCAAACATAGGCACCATTATTTTGGTGTATTTCCCACCAACCTGTTTTTCTTATGCACAATTTTTCTTTCTTTAAAATACTTGTAATTATAGATGTCTATATAATAACCATATATATTTCCTTTTAGTATTATTCTATGGCCTTTGTAAGTTTTGCTTAAAATAGTTATTGGTGTAGTTTGGTTTCTTTCCTTGCCCAAGTTCTAAGAGCAGTATGTACTCACTGTAGAAAACTTAGAATTAACAGAGAAAACTATAAGGAACAAACTTACTTAAAAATAAATAATAACAGGTTTATATTCTTTGGAGTTTTTAAAAGTAAACATTTTAAATGGAAAATTAGAATCTTGCACATACTTATTTGTAGCTCTTCTTAGCAGTACATTGTAAACCTTTTATTATAAACACAATTTTTAATTGCTGTGACAGTGGCTTTGGATATACCACTCTTTTGCATAAGTTCCCCTGTTGTTGGACATTTAGATTATGATGTATACACATACACACACAGTTGTGTGAACAATTATAATACTAGAGTTCTGGTGTATTCGTCATGCAGTGATTTTATTTTTTGTTCTGATTCATGCAGCTTATTCAGATATTAAATTGGGCCTCCTTCCTGCTTCAGCATGTTTCCCTGTGTTTGATTTTAGTGGGCTAAATGTAGGTTTTCTCTTTAGGGCTCCTTGTTAGTAGGGACTTGAAAAACAGTATCAGATTGATCATGTTCTGGTTTTTGCTTGTTTCTGGTTGTTTCTCTGTTGACTGGGGTATGGTGCTGCCTGCTAAGATGTCCTATGTAAGTTGAACGATTTCACTCTGTTCAAGGACACAGACTGTACACCTTTATATACTTTGTAGCCATTGGTTATAGGTAAGATATTTAGAGTCTGGATGTACCACTGAAAAATCCATCAATTACTGGGAAAAAAAAATCCTTATTTTTATTCTTACACGAATAGAATGTTTTTCTTATGTTGACCAAGTATGTTTCCAAGAAGGGTGTATTGGCTGATTTTGGGCAAATCAAATGAGAAGCAGTCTCTCAAAATAGTTCGTGTTTGTTATAAATTACTATTAAATACTATGTTTCTCTTACATGCTTTTTTCTTTATTACCAGTTAGAAGTGTTCTTAAAGATAAGTAGCTAGAAGAGTGGTTTTCCATTTTCTTCAGTTGCAGCACACTTGAAGATATGACCCACTTCCTCTGAAACATGTGGCTCATCACGGTGGCAGTTCTGGTGTGGGTGTGTGTTCAGGGAATAGCGGGTGTGGGCAGTAATTCTAATACTTAGGTGCCCTTCCCCTGCCTCCAAATCTCTTTGAGAATCACTGAGCTAGAGAGAATAATTCTCTAATGTTACCATGAGTTTTGAAGACAGTATTTTCCAGTTGTACACCTTGCTTTGATGCCTTTAATTTTTTAAAAACTTTTTATTTTGAAAATTGTAGATTTGGATGCAGTTGTAAGAAATAATACAGAAAGGTCGAGGATACCCCTCACCTAGTTTCCCCCGGTGGTACCATCTTGCATAGCTACAGTCCAGTGTCACATCTGGAAACCTAAATACAGTCCGTCCAGGTTTCACCAGTTTGACATACACTCATTTGTGTGTGTGTAAGTTCCATGCAGTTTTATCACGTGTAGATTCCTGGGATCACCACCACAGTCTGGATGCAGATCAGTGGAGCGTTCCCGTCACAAGGTCACTTGCACTGCCTTTCTGGGGCCACAGTCTCCTTGCTTGCATTCTCCTTCCCCAACCTGGTATTGCCTTTAATTTATATATATTTGTTGTAATTGCAATTATTGGATGTACTACACTACATTTGAGTCCTATAATTAGTTTTATCAAATTGATCTAAATGGAATTTTTGTTTGTTTGTTTGTTTGTTTGTTTGAGAGGGCGTCTCACTCTGTTACCCAGGCTGGAGTGCAGTGGCGTGATCTTGGCTCACTGCAAACCCCTGCCTCCTGGATTCAAGTGATTCTCCTGCCTCAGCCTCCCGAGTAGCTGGGATTACAGGTGTGCACCACCACGCCCGGCTTATTTTTGTATTTTTAGTAGAGATGGGGTTTCACCATGTTGGCCAGGCTGCTCTTGAACTCCTGACCTCAGGTGATCCATCTGCTTCGGTCTCCTAAAGTGCTGGGATTACAATCATGAGCCACCACGCCCTACTGATAATTTTTTTTTTTAAGTGGAATGGAGACATTTTATTTTAAAGTAAAAACATTTGTAACTTAAGTTATCCTCAAGTATATACATCAATAAAACTCTTATGATTTGTCTCCTTAGCTTTTAGACTTACATTGTATACCTGCAGTTGAAGGCTGCAGGGAGACTCTGTTTAAAATGTGCATGTCAGGCCTCCCTCCATCATCTTTGGAACCAGGCCCTTCCTGTATGCCTTCTCAGTGAAAAGCACTTAGCCTTGAGAAAACCGAGCTTCCCTCCTGCGGGCCACACAGTGGTTGTCCACTGGAGCTGTGCTCTGCTGGAAACAGCCCCCAGCGCATGTTCTCCCCATTCTTCTTCTTCTTTGCCCCCTCCCTCCCCACACACGCCTCCCTAGTAAGCCATGTTCTCCCGAGCTCTCAGATGGAGACTGCTCATTCTTGCTTCTCACGTAGCCACAGGATTTTCTAGTCTGAGCCAATACGCTTCAGCCTGCACATGGAAATGATCTCTTCCAAGGCTTGTGCTGGCCAGCACATCCCCACACCACCCTGACGCCTCTCCTTTCCTGACTTCAGTCATTCACTGTCTTTCTCCTTACCCTCTCCTTCCCACTCTCCTCATTCTGGGTGCCTTCATGTCTCTGGGAAAGAACTACGGCTCATTGTGCTAGAGTTCCTAGACCTGTTCAGCTCCAGTGACAATGACCTTCAGTCGTGTTCACCTCTGAAATCTGAAACTCTGCTGCCTTGAGGGCTGCTTTCTGTCATTCCAGCTTCACTTGCTTACTCCCATTGCACCTGCTCTTTGACTTCAGCAGGATCTTTAGTTGACTTTTTCATGTATTGTGAAGTTGGAAATGTACTGAATTGAAATTTCGATTAAAAAATGTAGTGTAGCATACTACGTCGTCCTCTAACCTAACTATTAATAACTTTCTTGCTGTTTTTATATTTAAAAAATAACTGAATTTTTTAATTTCACCATTTTGTGAAGCTCCAGCTTGGAAACAGTCAGTCATTCGTCCTCTCTGCCCTTTGGGCAAATGAGCGTGTGCCTTGGGTGGACTCCGGTGTCAGGTGGGCTTGGGGTTGCCTTGCTGTCCTCATGCCCTCTTCAGCTCCACTGCCACTCTGCTCCAGCTCTGCACTGAGTGAATCATCTCTCAGAGCTCCTCACCACACTCAGAATATCATCCTGCTTTCAATTCTACAGATAAAAGTTGTAAAAATCAGGAAACACCACCTCAGCTTCATGTTCTAGTACCTGGAAACTCACTCTCTTTTGCCCCATCCTTCCCTAAAGTCCCAGGAGAGAAGCCTCCCCTCCCTCTGTCCTAGCCGAATCCTTCGTTCCCATCCTCCTCATGGGCACTGCTCCTCGTCATCACTGCTTTTTGTGTGTGTTCAGCCTCTTTCTGTCCCATAACTTCTTCCCTTTTGTGTAAACGTGGTTCACTCTCTTTGTCTCAACCCTTATATCCCACCCCAGCCCCCACGTCCTTTCTTACCTGCATGGATGGACATATCTTACCTGTGCACAGGCACACACAGGCTTAAAAGAATCACTGTGCCCTTTGTCTCTCCACCCTCCCCACCATGCCTGCTTCAGCCTGTGCTTCTTCCCCAGCGTCCCCACTGAAACTTATTCTGAAAGCACTGTAGCTCCAGTTGTCAAATGCAGTGAGAGACTTTCCACTGGTTTCCTTCTCTGTGACTTTTGACATTATTCTCCTGCCTCAGCCTCCCAAGTAGCTGGGGTTACAGGCACACGCCACCACACCTAGCTAATTTTTGTAATTTTAGTAGAAACAGGGTTTCACCATGTTGGCCAGGCTGGTCTCAAACTCCTACCTCGAGTGACTGGCCCACCTCGGCCTCTCAAAGTGCTAGGATTACAGGTGTGAACCACCGTACCCAGCCGACCGTGCCTTTTTTCCTAACCCCGTAGTTTTTCCAATTTTCCTCTTTGGCCGCTCCCCTATTTTCAGGGTGTCTCCTCCTTACTTTGCCTTTATTTCTTCAGGAGTCTGTTTCTCTCTCCTTCTCACTGTAACACTTGGATGAATGATCTCGTCTGCTGTGAGTCTAGTTTCCGTCTCTGCTTATGACCCCAAATCTCGTCTGCAGTCGTGGACTTTTCTGTCTCCAGGTCTGTGTATCCAAGTCGTCATGTCTGTCTGGGTGTCCTGTAGCCACCTCAGACTCAGTATGTCTGCACACTGAGTGTGTGTTCCTCCTGACACACTTCGCTGGCCTTAGCCCCACAGCTGCCTTTTCTCCTTTTCCCCATGTTCATAAGTGGTGCCATTATTTACACGTTTTCTGAAGCCGGAAACAGATTCTTCCCTCGTTCAGCTCCCACGTCACTAAGTAATACTAATTTCCGTTTCCATGATGTCTTCTTTTTTTTTTTTTTGAGACAAGGTCTGGCTCTGTCACTCAGGCTGGAGTGCAGTTGGACAGTCTCGGCTCACTGCAACCTCCACTTCTCAGGTTCAGATGATCCGCCCGCCTCAGCCTCCTGAGCAGCTGGGACTACAGGTGCATGCTGCCGTGCTGAGCTAGTGTTTTAGATTTTTTTGTAGAGATGGGGTTTCGTCATGTTGCCCAGGCTGATCTCAAACTCCTGGACTAAAGCAGTCCACCTGCCCCGACCTCCTGATGTATTTGGGATTACAGGTGTGAGGCACCGCGCTCAGCCTCCATAATGAATTTTCTTCCTTTTTTTTTTTTTGAGACGGAGACCTGTTCTGTCACCCAGGCTGGAGTGCAGTGGCGCGATCTCGGCTCCCTGCAAGCTCCGCCTCCCGGGTTCACGCCATCCTCCTGCCTCAGCCTCCAGAGTAGCTGGGACCACAGGCGCCGCCACCACGCCCAAATAATTTTTTGTATTTTTAGTAGAGACGGGGTTTCACCATGTTAGCCAGGATGGTCTCGATCTCCTGACCTCATGATGCGCCCGCTCGGCCTCCCAAGGTGCTGGGATTACAGGCGTGAGCCACCGCGCCCGGCCCGTAATATATTTCAAATGCGTTTTCTTCTCTGTTCACGTTGGCTTGGTTCAGGCCCTACTATGCTTTTCCTCATCATTACATTAAGCCTCCAAACCGGTCTCCTTGTTTCCCTTCTGTCCCCGCTTCAGTCCGTTTTCATAGTATCTGGAGTAATTTTTGTATAATGCAAGTGCGTTTTCCACTCCCCTCTCTGATAGTGCTGCACAATTTTTATGAAAAAGTCAAACTTCTTTAGCAATTATGATGCTGGGCTTTCTGGGATTGACCCCTTTACACACCTCTCTCAATCTTTTCTAGCCGTTTTCCTAGAAGTTACTCATTTCAGTAAAACCAAATCACTTGGAGTTCTTCCAGTGTGACTGGTTTTAATACCTCAGTGTCTTCAAATATGTCATTCCCTTTTTCAAATATCCTTCCCCTCCTCTGTCCGACCCACCTCAATCAAAATTCTCCTTCTGCCAGTACCAGCTCAACAACCTCTGTCCCGTGAGTGGTGTTCTCATCCAGTGGAGGTGGTGGCTCTCATTGACTAAGTCCAGAGGGGCTCAGGAATGTGTATTTTTAAAAAGCTGGGATGGTGTTGGTGTGCCTTTTCTAACTGATAGTCATTATGTCATTTAAAAATGTGTTTCTGGGCTGGGCGCGGTGGCTCACGCCTGTAATCCCAGCACTTTGGGAGGCAGAGGTGGGTGGATTACGAGGTCAGGAGATCGAGATCATCCTGGCTAACAAGGTGAAACCCCGTTTCTACTAAAAAAAAGTACAAAAAAATTAGCCGGGCGTGGTGGTGGGCGCCTGTAGTCCCAGCTACTTGGGAGGCTGAGGTAGGAGAATGACGTGAACCCAGGAGTCAGAGCTTGCAGTGAGCCGAGATCGCGCCACTGCACTGCAGCCTGGACGGCAGAGCGAGACTCCGTTTGAAAAAAAAAAACGTGTTTCTGGCTGGACCCTGTGGCTTATGCTTATAATCCCAACACTTTGGAAGGCTGAGGTAAGAATATTGCTTAAGGCCGGGAGTTTGAGACCAGCCTGGGCAACATAGTGAGACCCCATCTCTACACAAAAAATTTTTTAATTAGCTGGGGTGTGGTGATGCATGCCTGTAGTCCCAGCTGTTCGGGATGCTGGGGCAGGAAGATCACTTGAGATCGTTAGTTCGAAGCTGCGGTGAATTGCAATGGCACCACTGCATTCCAGCTTGGGTGACAGAGCAAGAATGTCTCTAAAAATTTTTTAAATGCGTTTCTATACGTAGTACTTGACA
This sequence comes from Piliocolobus tephrosceles, assembly GCF_002776525.5. Lineage (NCBI taxonomy): Eukaryota > Metazoa > Chordata > Mammalia > Primates > Cercopithecidae > Piliocolobus > Piliocolobus tephrosceles. The sequence continues at coordinate 73,006,275 of NC_045451.1, read as the reverse complement.
GTTGTTGATTTGGTTCAGAAAACATTTGTTGAAAACCAGCTACATGTCTGATACTGTGCTATGTATTGAGGACGCAATGATGAATATATGTGGTCTGCCCTTGAATAATTTATGGTATACTTGAGGAGATTAACACATAAGCATGTTACAGATATTTTAAGATATGACAGTGCATCGATGGAGCTGAGAAGAGGCTCTGCCCAAGGAGGCAGGGATGGCTTTTAAGAAAAAGAATGGTAGCCCCAGCTAGGTAAATAAAGGGGAATGGAAAAAGAATTTTTTAAAAATTCAGAGTCCCAGATCTTTCTTTTCTAGATGTGGATTCAGCCGGTCTGGAAATGTTTATTTTTAAACAATCTTACATGATTCTTTTACACTCACCATGGCACCATTCCTCAGACTGACATATGGAAACTACATTTGGAGTTCTGAATATGAGAAACATAAAGAAAAAAGGATATTTTAAAATAGAAAGAATTAGGGTGGGTAGCACATGCTTGTAGTCCCAACGCTTTGGGAGGCCAAGGAGGGAGGATTGCTTGAGCCCAGGAATTTGAGGCTACAGTGAGCTATGATTGTGCCACTGCACTCCAGCCTGATCAGTGTGAGACCCTGTCTCAAAAAATGAAGAAAATTTAAAGGATTTGAAGAGGTCCACAATCTTCATTTAATTGCTACAACCTGGAGATGCCTTAGTTGTCTCACTTAACTGTGAGACAGTGTAGAAGAGATGGACAAGAACTTGGTTGTGTGAAAAGAGAGTAGCTTGTGATGGTTACTTTGGGAAATGTCTTTATGCTATTAGAGACTACCGCCAAATTTTTGAAACCTTCCTATTTGCAATACAGGTAGAAATCCCAGTTTACTATTTGGTCTGAAAGGGAGTGCCAGCAATTGAGTCAACTGTCATGTCTTTTCACTGGCCATGAAAGTGTGTGTGTGTGTGAAAAACCCGTAACATAAATTTCTTGTAGGTTTATATTAATAATATTGTTAACTGTATGAACATTGTTGTACAATAGATTTCTGGAACTTTTCCATGTTGTATAACTGAAACTAAACCCATTGAACAACTCCGTATTTTCCTCTTGCCCCAGCCCCTGGCAGCCAGCATTCTGCTTTCTGTTTCTATGAGTTTGATTACTTTAGACACTGAATATATGTGTAATCATGCAGTATTTGTCTTTCTGTGACTGGTTTGTTTCATTTGACATACTGTCCTCAAGGTTCATCCTTGTGAAACAGTCAGACTTTAAAGGAAATTAACAGAGACTCATGATTCTGGTAGTGTCAGGTTACACAGTCCATGGTTTGTTGCTGCTGCAAAACAAAAAAGATTCTCAAATAAACATACTTTTTAAATGAGTTACTGGAGGGGGAAGAAGGAAGGGAAAACTTCTGTGCTTCCTGCCTGCTCCCCCCTATGATCTTAGCAAGTGGCAAAGCTACTTTGAATGCAGATGTCAGTATCAGCTCTGAGATTTGTATGCAGCTAATAAAGTAGCCCCAAGATGTATTAAGCAAAAATGAATAGAGTTGTGGAGAGAAATTGACAAATCCATGTTCATGGGCTTCTTAATAAGACAAGATATTTGTAAATAAATAGATTTATGTAATATTATTAATGTTAATATAAGAAGAAAAATACATAGAACCCTATATCCAGCAGTTAGAAAATGCACATTTTTCTAGGAGTTACATGGATTATTTGTAAAAAATAGACCATTGACTAGGCTATCAAGTACATCCTAAAATTTAAGAATTCCTGGCCGAGCACCATGGTTCACACCTGTAATCCCAGCACTTTGGGAGGCCGAGGCAGATGTATCACCTGAGGTCGGGAGTTTGAGACCAGCCTGACGAACATGGAGAAACCCCGTCCCTACTAAAAATACAAAAATTAGCCGGGCGTAGTGGTGCAGGCCTGTAATTCCAGCTACTCGGGAGGCTGAAGCAGGAGAATTGCTTGAACCTGGGAGGCAGAGATTGCGGTGATCCGAGGTCACGCCACTGCACTCCAGCCTGGGAACAAGAGTGAAACTCGGTCTCAAAAAAAAAAAAAAAAAAAGAATTCCTATCTTATAGCTCATAATTTTTTATCTTAATGCAATTAAAATATAGGTTATTAATAAAAAGATAAACATTTCCATAAATTTGGAAATTTTAACATTTCTAAATCATGAGTCAAGACAAAATTATAATAGAAACTTAAAAATGCTTAAAAATAAACAATATGTAAAATACTGCTAATCAAACTTGTATAAAGCAGCTAAAACAGTACTGCCAAGAAAATACATTGTCTTAAATATTTATATTATATTATATTTATTGTTAATTTTTAGATGGAGTCTTGTTCTGTCACCTAGACTGGAGCACAGTGGTGTGATCTCGGCTCACTGCTCTGCCTCTCGAGGTGCCTGCCACTGTGCCCAGCTAATTTTTGTAGTTTCTGTAGAGACGAGGTTTCACCATCTCGGCCAGGCTGGTCTTGAACTCCTGAACTTGTGATCCACCCACCTCAGCCTCCCAGAGTGCTGGGATTACAGGCGTGAGCCACCGCACCCAGCCTCACTTTTGTATTTTTTTTTTTTTTGATAGAGTCTCCCTCTCTCACCCAGACTGGAGTGCAATGGCACGATTTCGGCTCACTGCAACCTCCACCTCCCCGGTTCAAGCAGTTCTCCTGCCTCAGCCCCTCGAGTAGCTGGGACTACAGGTGCCTGCCACCAGGCCTGGCTCATTTTTGTATTTTTTAGTAGAGACAGGGTTTTGCTGTGTTGGCCAGGCTGGTCTCAATCTCCTGACCTTAAGCGATCTGCCTGCCTTGGCCTCCCAAAGTGCTAGGATTACAAAAGATATTCTAATGTTAGCTACCCTTATATTCCTGCGATAAACTTAGTGTGAACATGATGTATTATCTTTTTATTTTTTATTTTTTATTTTTTTTGAGACGGAGTCTCGCTCTGTCGCCGGGGCTGGAGTGCAGTGGCCGGATCTCAGCTCACTGCAAGCTCCGCCTCCTGGGTTTACGCCATTCTCCTGCCTCAGCCTCCCAGTAGCTGGGACTACAGGCGCCCACCACCTCGCCCGGCTAGTTTTTTTGTATTTTTTAAGTGGAGACGGGGTTTCACAATGTTAGCCAGGATGGTCTCGATCTCCTGACCTCGTGATCCGCCCGTCTCGGCCTCCCAAAGTGCTGGGATTACAGGCTTGAGCCACCGCGCCCGGCCTTGTATTATCTTTTTAATACATTGCTATATTCTGTTTGCTAAACTTTTGTTAGAATTTCTACATCTATATTCACTTGCATTCATTTGCATTATTATGAAACATGCCTGTAAAATCACCTGGTCCAGTGTTTTTTTTGTGGCTTTTTGTTTATTCATGTCTTTAACTGTAAGTGGACTCTTCAGACTCTACTTCTGCTTGAGTCAGTTTTGGGAAGTTATATCGTTCTAGGAATCTGTTCGATTTTTTCTAATAATCATATTTATTGCCATAAAATGGTTGGCAGTATTCAATTCACGCTTTAATTCCTTGTTTACCTATATTTTTGTGCCCACTCTTTCTCCTTATATTGTTTATATGCACCTTCTTTCTTTCTTGTTTGATTGTTCATGCTCAGTCTTGACAGAGTTGGTCAGTCTTAACCGAGGTCAACATGGTGAAACCCCGTCTCTACTGAAAATACAAAAATAGCTGGGCGTGGTGGCTGGCACCTGTAATCCCAGCTACTCGGGAGGCTGAGGCAGGAGAATTGTTTGAACCTGGAAGGTCGAGGTGGCAGTGAGCTGAGATCGCTCCATTCCACCCCAGCCTGGGCAACAAGAGAAAAAAAGAAACAAAAACTTCAATTTTAATCAAAGCCACATCAAAGCTATTTATAATGTTAATAATTTATTCCTGTGAGCCATTGATGCACTGGAGTGGTTCCAAGGAAGAAGAACTAGAACTCTTAGAGAAGAAGCTAGCATTGATTAGACAGGGAAAGAGAAAACCTAAACAGAACAGCGTGATAGCTGACTTCAGATACCTGAACTTTTATATGGAAAAAGGAGTTCTTTATCCTGTGTTAAGCCCAAAATATAGAACTAGGGTTCACGAGCAGATAATAGCATTGGTGAGTATCAGGTTAGCATTAGCTCTTAAAAACTGTTTTAAACCTACGAATGAACCTTCTGAACTGGTACACCTGTTATTGGAGGTATTCACGCAGAGGGTGGATCTCCTCACTGTCAGATCTTCTAGAGAATATTTGTGAATGAATTACAGAGGGTTGTATTAGATTATTTTCATCTATTTCTTGTGTGCTTCATTTCTTGCCCCTATTCATCTCTTTTTCACCTTCTTCCTGCATTCACCTTTTTGTCCTGTTATGTTGTTAATTCCTTAACAGGTGCAGCTTTTTTTTTTTGACTGATAAAAATTTTGTACATAGTTTTGTTACAGGATAGTAAAGGCGGTATTAAAGATATCATTAAGCTTCTCCTTCTGTCTCCCTGAATAATTAAAAGCACTTGGGGTTGGGCCCACATGTGGAAGGCATGTAAGTAAAGGTGGTAATGTCCTTGAAGATGAAGCCTGTGATGTTGGATTGGCATTAGTGAATCCAGGTATGAATGAATGCATGGTTTCAGTGAGTATAGATACACAGATAGATACGAACGTAGGTGTGTGTATATACATATATGTCTTATCCCTGTCCGCTGAGACATTTTGAGAGCAGTGATAGCTGATTAGCATTGGGTATGCTTAGCTTTTGATATCCAAATTTTATTCTCCACTAGGAGGAAAATAGAGCTTTGGAGAAATGGCTGGTTCCAGGTCACAGACAGGGAAAGTGTAAGAATAGCCTGGAATGTCTTGTAGTGACAGAACGTAAAGACATGCTCAAAAAATGATGATGACATATCAGAAGGATGTAGAAGCCAACTTGAGTCCACTGGCCAAATCTCAGATAATGTAAGCATGAAAATAAATAAGATTACAACCTATTGAATAAAATAGGAATTAATGAGCCTATACTGATGTAAAGAAACAAATGAATACATAAATGAGGGATAGGGAAAGTTCTACCTTTGTATAGGTTGCCAACTAATAAATATTGAAATGGATGCTAAACTTAAGTGGGTGAAAATTTGGTGAAGGACAAGATACTCACATAATCTTGAAGTATCTCTTTATAAAATAGTTATTAAATATAAAAAGAGGAATAGTAGCTCTACACTGGAGAAGTCTGGCCAACACCAGCCTTAAATATGTGATCATGACCGGTAATGAGACCTATCACGTCAGAATCCTGAACCACCCGATCAGATGTAGTGAGCACATAGCATCCCTCTGAGATGAACGTGCCGGACATATACAAACTGAACTCATCTGTAGGGAGAGAGAGATCTGACAACTCAAATGGAGGAACACTGTAAAACACCTTACAGTTTTCAAAAGGTTAAAAAATACCAGGAAAGAACAGATTGTATCCTTTTGTTTAAAGGACATTATTGGGACACTTGGTGGAACTTGAATGGTGTCTGGTCTCGGTGCTTGGAACACTGTTAACTAAAATATCCGTGAGACTTTGATGACTGTACTGTAAGTAGGATTATGTCATTGTAGAAGATAAAAAATGGAATAATCAGTTATGTTTGCAACTTGCTGTCATGACTTGGGAAGAAAATTCTTTGTAATTTACTTGGAATTTTTCTGTAAGTTTTAAAATTATTTAAAAATACAAATTAAAAATAGATATAAACGGGGTACTGAATCCTAGCCAATACATGAAGTCAAGAAAAGGAAATAAAAGGCATAGACGTTGGAAGGGAAGAGATAAAAACGACCTTATTTGCAGATGACATGTAGAAGATGCCAAAGACTCTACCCAGCAGTGTCCTGGAATTAGTGAGTGAGTTAAACCAGTTGTGGGATACAAGGTCAGCATGCAGAAGCCAATTGTATTCCTGTACATTAGCAACAAACACGTGGAAACCAAGACTAAAAACACATTGTTGTTTACAGTTGCTCTAAGAGAATGGAATATGTTGGAATATATCTAACAAAATATGTATAGACCTGTATGTTGGAAAGCACCAAACACACTGATAAAAGAAATCAAAAGATGACCTAAATAAATGGAAAAGGCCTACCATGTTCATGGATTGGAAGACTTAGCATAGTGAGTCAGTCCTCCCCAAGTTGTTCTGTAGATTGATAGTGATTCATGGTGTCAAATTGTTCCTAAAGATCTAACACAGTTTCTGTCAGAATTTCAGGAAGTGTTTTTTGTAGATAAAAACAAACTTATTTTATGTGGAAAGGCAAAGGAACTAAAATAAAATGGCTAAAATGATCTTGAAAAGTAAAAACTAGAAGAAGCAGTCTACCTAATTTTAAAACTTAATGCATAGCTACAGTAATCAAAACAGTGTGGTAGTGGCAGAGGGATGAATACATAAGTCAGTGGAACAATCTAGAAATGGACTTGTAAAAGTATGGTGAACTGATGTTTTGACAGAGGTGCAAAGCAATTTAAAATGAAATCTCACACCTTACACAAAAGTTAACTGAAGATGGATCATAGATGGATCATAATGTAAAAGCTTTCATAAGAAAATGGGAGAAAATTCAAAATGTGAGGCTGGATGAAGAGTTCTTAGCTGTGACACCTAGAGCGCAATTCATGTAAAATATCAATAATTTATACTAAATCAAAATACCTTTGCTCCTCAAAACACCCTGTTAAGAGGACGAAAAGATGAGTACAGACTGGGAGAAAATGTAAACCACATATCTGACAACTTAGATATAGACTATATATAGAACTCTCAAAATGTAACAGTAAAAAGAAACAAAAACCCCAGTTAGGAAATGGGCAAAAGATATGACACAGATGGCAGATAAGCCTACGAACATATAAAAAACTTCATTAGCCATTAGGAAAATGCAAATTCAGATCATGGAGGTGGGATGTCACTAGACATCTGCTAAAACAGCTAAAATAAAGAGATCACAAAACCCTAAAAATGCAGAGAAGCTGGATCTCATATATGGCTAGTGGGAATGTAAACCGGTCCAGCCACTCTGGAAAGTAATTTGGCAGTTTCTTAAACAGCTGAACGTATACTTCGCCTGTATGACCCAGTGCTTGCACTCCTGGGCATTTATCCCAGAGAAACGCAGTCGTCTGTCCACACAGAAGTGTGTGCATGAATATTCACAGCAGCTCTATTTGTAGTACCCCCAGATTCGAAACAACGCACGTGTCCTTCAGTGGGTAAGTGGTTAACTATGGTGCATTCATAACACAGAATACTACTCAGCAATAAAAAGGAAGAAACTTGACGTAACAACATAGATAGCTCTCAGAGGACTTACGCTGGGTGAAAACAATCCAGTCCCCAGTGGTGACATAGTACGTGATTCCATTTATATAACATTCTTGAAACGATGAGACTTCTCGAGAGGGAGAGCAGATCGGTGGTTAGGGGTGGAATGGGGAAGAGTGTGCCTGCCAAGGGGCACACAGAACCTTTGTGCTGATGGAATAGGTATGTCTTGTGGTGGTCATGTGAATTTGTTTGTGGTAAAATGGCATGAAACTGTACATACACAAATGAGTGCCTGTAGAACTGGAGAAATCAGAATAAGATCTGTTGATTGTAGCAGTGTATTTTCATGCTTCTGAATTTCATGGCCTTCTGGAACTAGGCCCTGGACAGCGAGCGCATTGCTAGGAGTGGGGCTCTGTGGTGAGCCAGAAGGTGTCCCTGGCTGCAAAGAGCTTAACTCTGGCAAGAAGGCTGCTACTGGTCAGGCTTGACAGCTCCTACTGCCCTCCCCCAGTGGAGCTGATCAGAATCTTGCCCTAAGAGGCCCCTCTTAAAAGCCACCTTCCTTGGGTGGGCTGGCCTGCCCTAGAGCACTTAACACTGGGCTGAGGGAGCTGCGCAAGCGTGCAGGGGGAGTGCTGGAGTCCAGACAGTCAGCTGTATGTGGGATTGGGGCGAAGGTGTGGTTGTTTCTAGATTAAAATGCAAATACATGATCAAGTAGAATTTTGAAATTCCTGTAAATTTTTAAGGTAAAATAGTAATTACCAAGGAATTTTGTTCTTTAATACCCTCTTAGGGTATTAAGGAGGGTTTGTCAGTGAAAATGATCAAGAAGGACTGGGCCAGTCAAACCACTGATTTTGACAGACAAGAAAACAGACCCCAGAGTGCCCCTTATCACAGGACTGTCAGCGACTGGGATGCTGATAATGTTTCTCAAGTAGTAATCACCCTTTTCTGAGTCTGAAATCACGTAGGCTGGTAGAGCCAAAGCAGAGATCAGAATCCACATCTTTAGATCCCTCAAACTGCCCTCACCCGTGTTTTTCATCTGCACCGCAAAATTCCAGATACCTGTACTGAAGAAGTCCTGAAGGTTTCTGCGCTGAATTAGTTTACGCTTAAGAAAGTTAACGTCAGTTCATTTCCTGCTTATGTTTCAGAATGGGTTGATAGTGATTTGTCATTCTAACAAAATTCTAGCAGGTGTAGGAATTTGAATATGTGAAAATCTTCTGGAATTCATCGTATAAACAGTGCAAATACTTGCTGAATTAAATTGTTATGACACTCTACTAGGTAGGCAACTCTGAGAACATGGAAGTCGCAGCCCTTTTCCCTGATAGTCAAATTTAGGAGGTGAGAGGAATGAATCAGCACAGGATTTCTCGACTCTCCGAACCTAAACTGCAGACTGCTCCTCTCCCCTTTGTCTGCGTGGCTCAAGCCACATTCTTCATGTGCCTCAGACATGTTAGGTGTGTACCACCTTAAGGCATTGGCCGTTCTCTGTGAGACTGACCCCTTCCACATCTATGCTTACATGTGACCCACCTGGGTGGTCAGTCACAAGGCCGATCCTGCCCACCCTGTTTAGAATTGCAGTCTACCCCTCTCCCCAGTGCTGTGAATCCCGTTACTCTACCTTTTTTTGTAGCATTTATTACTCATGTACTTTACTTAGTTATGCTTAATGCTATATCACCGATTATAGATATTTGGTCCACATTGTTTGCATGGTGTCTCATGGGCCTTTGGATGTGATGAAAGTAAAATCCTTTCCCCTAAGTCCCTCTACCCTCAATTTATTTAGGTTCTATCTCTCCTAGAAGCAGAGAGTCTGAGTTTCAAAGAAAATGATGCAATACTGCCGGGCGCTGTGGCTCACTCCTGTAATCCCAACACTTTGGGAAGCCGAGGCAGGTAGATCACCTGAGGTCAGGAGTTCAAGACCAACCTGACCAACATGGAGAAACCCCGTCTCTGCTAAAAATACAAAATTAGCCAGGCATGGTGGCACAGAACTGTAATCCCAGCTACTCAGGAGGCTGAGGCAGGAGAATCGCTTGAACCTGGGAGGCGGAAGTTGCAGTGAGCCGAGATCGCGCCACCGCACTCCAGCCTGGACAACAAGAGCAAAACTCCATCTCAAAAAAAAAAAAAAAGAAAAAAGAAAAAATGGTGAGATACTTACTGATTATTTTAAAGTGAAGATTAGTATGTCTTATTTTATACAAGCTACCAAAGAGGAAAAATGTCCGTTTTCCAAACTAATGAATTTTACCTATTTTGTAAAGACACTTCTCAGGTATTCTTTGCATTGCAGACTCTTGGGGACAGATTAAAGAGGACTTTTTCAATTAGGAGATTTGTGGAATCAGAATTTAGTGACATTGTCCTGTCAAGTTTAGGATCTTGAAATCACGATGGATTGAAAGACACTGACAATTTCAAGGACAGTAAACTATTGTTTGGAAAAGGTTGGACTTACCAAATGTTTCCTAAACAACGTATACTTGATTAGCAAGGTTGTGATGGTGCTACCTTGGAAATACTCTTTCCATTCCCACTGCCACTGCTTGATTCAGGCCTCATCACCTCTTGATTAAGCTTTCAGTGTATTGGTGTATGAAGTTGCCTTCCTCCTTGTTCAGTCCGTCTTATATGCTGCTGAGAGTTATTTTCGTGAAAATCAAATGTGTTTACACCAGTCCTTTAAAGAACTTCATTGGCTCACGCCTGTAATCCCAGCGCTATGGGAGGCCGAGGCGGGCGGATCACGAGGTCAGGAGTTCAAGACCATCCTGGCCAACATGGTGAAACCCCATCTCTACTAAAAATACAAAAAGTAGCCGGGCGTGGTGGTGCGTGCCTGTAATCCCAGCTACTCGGGAGGCTGGGGCAGGAGAATCACTTGAACCCAGGAGGCGGAGGTTGCAGTGAGCCGAGACCACACCACCGCACTCCAGCCTGGCAACAGAGCAAGACGCTGTCTCAAAATAAATAAATAAATAAATAACTTCATTGGGGCCCTGTCCAGATACTGTGCCTGTAGCACAGCCCACATCCCTTCAGGGTCCGCCCTTACTGTGTTGGGGGACCCCTCTTTCTAGCTAGCTCGTCAGCCTTTCTGAATTTGCCAGTCCTGCACACTACACCATTTCCTTTCATTCCTCTTTATGATGTGCCCTCTGCTGGAATTTCCCCTTCCTGCTGATCTCACTAGGCCTATTCAGGTAGCAGCTACTCAAGCTGCTTCCCACGGTATTTTATGCGATAAAGTATCAGTACTCAGAATCATCGCTTGATAGAATTTCTTTTTTCCTTTTTAAAAGCTTCAAACAAACAATGTCTTACCTTTAGATCCCTATAGGTTAAAATATATTTGTTGACTAAAAATTGTGTATGATTACCGAAAGTGTTCAATGCAGGGAACACATCAGTTCGTCATGGAGGCATTTCGTCAGAGAGTCTAGTTAGAGAAGATATGTCATGGACTGCATCATCACAGAAGTGGGGTTTATGTGAGAGAGGAGTTGGAAATCACACCTGAGTGGAGAGCAGTGTGAAAGGTGATGTCAGCAAGAATTTAGGATGTATAGAAAGGATAGTCAAGACACCAGCTGGATGGATCAGGGAGACATGGAATGCAGAATGCAGGAAATACGTAATCTCTTAACTTGCACAAACCTAGGTTTCATTTTTGTGTTCTAGTGTGTGACACTGGTGATGACTTTACTTCCCTGAGTGACCGTGAGATGGATGTGGTCCATATTCATATGCACTTCATAGGGCTGTGAGGACTGAGAGAGGCGACCCAGTGACTAGTGGCACACAAACGTGACATGTCGTAGGCACCAAATGATTCTAGACAGTGGTTCTGGTTGGTTTTGTGGTCAGTTAGAAACCTTTCATCAAGTGAAACTTTCTTTGCAGAGCAAACAATTGAAAAGTTAATATAAAATCTATATGTACTAAGGTTTGTATTCTCCATTAATATGGGGGAGTATATGGTAACCTGGTGTTCAGTGCTAGCTGTGTTTTTGGCTCATTGCTCAATTTATGAGAGAGAACGCATAATATTTGTTGTTCGACCATTTTACTTGCAGGATTGAAGAGAGTTGACATATCTAGAAAATGCTTTGAGTTCTTGGACATGACTGTTTGAAAACGTACCGATTACCCTTAGTTGAGAATGGGAAAATCTAAAGGGGAAAAGTCACTGGTTGACGCTGTACTATTAGAATTGGTCATCTTCTTGCCTGACTTGTAAGTTAAGGATGCGTCATCTTTGCGGTGATGTAACTTGTTGCGGATAAATTGTAACCAGTTACAATGAACACAGGTTCTCCTCTGTTTGACCTGGAAAACTTTCCAAAAGGAGATGTCTTTGCAATGATGATATATTTGGTGAAATCTGTGGGTTTGTTTTTTTTTTTTTTAGAGCTGATGATGACAGTATTGAAAGAGGAAACTAATCTGTATTGTCAGCATAGCCACAGCTAGCACTAGTCATTTCTTGAGAGGTGGAGCTGTTTCTCAGAAAACACGCTGTTTGAGGGTAGGAGGTGAAGCTCCTTTGTCAGAAATTGGCTTAATTTTTATCCAAGTTATAAACCACAGTTCTGTTGGGTATTGCATTTCTTCATTCACTCAGTGACAAGAATTAAGGCAGATGATGCCTGTAGAAAAAAAAGTGTATGTTCTTGATAGTTCTGCTACTGGTGCTAGTAGAGGTTGAGAAATAAAATTTCCTGTGAAGTGTGGTTTGGTTGTTTTTGTGGTATCTCATGCAAAACAGTTTCAACTATCTTCATTTTTCTCCGTTTATTGGATCCTTTAAAAGATAGGAAAGGGTGAGATAACCGGACTTACAATGATGGTAGAGTATTGTGGGCTTTGGGACTCCCTTATAGGAAAGGGTGAGATAACCAGACTTACAATGATGGTAGAGTATTGTGGGCTTTGGGACTCCCTTATAGCCCAAAGGTTACGGGACGCTGCTGTGACGATACTCTCATTTCAGAGGTTCCTATGGAAGAGGAGAAAGGATGTACCTTTCTGTGTGTTCTCATTCAGAAGTCAAAAGTTTTTAATGATTTTTAATGGTTTTTAATGATTCGTTTAGAGATTTGGGGCTGACTGATAGTATCTGGGCAGAGTAAAGAGACCTGTGACTCAGGTTGTAGGGGAACCTGTGTATGCGCTCACAAGCTCGAAACTATGTGTTACGATCCTTAACTGGAGAAGAGGCAGTGCCCTTCTTTGTTATCTTCACTCAAGAGTATAAGTTATAAAGTCACAGTTTCTCATAAAAAGGCTTTCACAGTTTCACTTCCTGAAATGTGTGTATTCACAATCTTTTGCAATAGTTATTTTAAGGTGATGTGTTTTAGTTAATTTTTGTCTCTACAGCCTCTTCTAAATCAAAAAGTTATATATACTTTTTATTTTATATTAATCTTTTTAAATTTTTGTTTTTTGTAATTTTAATATATTTTAAATTTATTTTAAAGTGTTATTTCTTTTTTACTTTAAGATTTTTTCTTTTTAAATTGTTTTTCATTTTTCCTTCGTATGTCTTTTTCTTAATAGAACAGAAGAATTAAAACAATGTCTAGTGATGTAGGTATTTGAGTTTTGTTTTTAATCAGCCTTGAGAAGAAAATGTAGGCTCAAATAACATTTGTAGTCAGTTGTAAATAGCTATAGAGTTTTCCCAAGGATCACCTTTCTTAGTATTATCTGATAACAAAATTAAAAAAAAAAAAATCCTGAGAAAATTCACTGTTCCTTTGCTTTTGTTGACTCTATAAATTAATATTAAGCAGGAAGCGAGGCTACTGCCAGGGGCTGAGCCCTGCAGACCCAGTGCCCTGCAGGTAGTGCCCTCCTCCATACTGCCTCCCAGGACTGGATCTGGGCTTTTCTGGTTTGTGCTTACTGTGCTTATAGAGCGTTGAGGTAACACCTGCTGCATATTTTACAGATTGAAGGAAAATAACAGTGAATTTTAGTTCAGAGTCCTGAGGGTGAGGCATCAAATACTCTGGCTGAAGGTCTTTCTCTAGGTTTACTTCCTCCATAGCTGGGCGAGGGTGTGGGGTGGTGCCATGTGGGGTAACCAGATTCCCAGCACCCTGTGAGGTAGACCTTCCCGGGTTTTATGGATTCCTACCGCATGTTAGCCAAATGGCTGTTTTCAGTTGTGCAATAGATATGAGTAGCCTTTGGTTTGTGTTCTTTCTGTGATTACAACATGAGGAAATACATTCCTCTGGTGTGATATTTTAGTGGAACTTTAATTTTAAAATCGTGTAGCATTCTAAAACCAGGCATTATGTTTTTGATATGTTGTCTAGGAGATACGTGGTCTTTATTTTAATTAGGTTGCTGACCTTTTTACTGTTTTACATAATATAACAGTTAAAGGGTGATTAAACTGTTAAAAAAAAAGTGATTTTTAAAAAAAGTGCTTGTTGACATCATCTTTCCGAGAACACTAGTATATGTGATTTACTATAACAAGATCTTAGTTTTTCCTGTTGGCAAATGACATGTAATATTTACAGAGGTCTTGGGTTTAGTCCAGCAGAAACATCTCAGATAAATTGATGTGTGAAACTAAAGCCATTTTACATTTCCTTTCATATGGGGATAATATAAACAGTTTTTTCATTTAAAAGGAAAGAGAGACTGGCTATTTAGTATGGATTTCTTTGAGGGGACAACTTGTAATAGTTTACATTCTCTAGAGTTAAACATCAAACACCATGTTTTTAGTTTTATAATTCAGTGATATGCATCCAGCAGTTGTGTGTTGAGGATTCTGAGTTAATTCATGGGCTTTTTCTCCTGGTGTCATGTTTGTCTTCCTTTTCCATCTAAATGTATAAGGTCACATTTTGTATTTCACTTATTTAAATTAGCATAAATTCTCAATCTATGAGATTTTTACTTTTAAAAACTAGAAGTATCTCTAAACTGTTAACAGTCTAAGTAGTGAAGTATCTTCAGTGGTCTTTTAAATACAATTGGAATATTCCAGCTGTCTGTAAATGTTTTCAGCATTTAACCTAAACACAGTTCAGTGCTAAAATGTATTTATAGTGGAATTCTTATCTATTGAGCAGCAAAGAGGGTGAAATAGGGTAACCTCAGAAATCTAGTCTCATCTGTTTGACACCAGTTACCGTTTTGTAGGTAGACCCGTCAATTCTTAGGTACCAAGAATCTGAATGATCCTTTTACTTTTAGGAAGGTAAGTACTTTATTCATTTAACTATGTTTACTTCTGTTCGATTTTTCAAGTCCCAATGGCTAATGTGCTACAAACAGAAGCACTTCCAGCACTATAGTAACAAACAAGATTACATTTTATAGTTCTTTAAAAAAAGTAGAGAATAGTTTAGGATTTGTCTCAACTCTCTTACGATGCTAATTCATTTTTCTTATTTATTCTATCCTTTTGTAAATACCTAGAATATTAATATGAAGATAAGAAAATGGTAAGTTTACTAGCTGGGCGAGGTGGTGGGCGCCTGTAGTCTCAGCTACTCGGGAGGCTGAGGCAGGAGAATGGCGTAAACCCGGGAGGCAGAGCTTGCAGTGAGCTGAGATCCGGCCACTGCACTCCAGCCCGGGCGACAGAGCAAGACTCCGCCTCAAAAAAAAAAAAAAAAAAAGGTAAGTTTGAAATGACAGTTGTGGTTTATCATTCTCTGTTTTCAGATGATCACAGCCGTGTTAAACTGCAGAATGCTGAGAATGATTATATTAACGCCAGTTTAGTTGACATAGAAGAGGCACAAAGGAGTTACATCTTAACACAGGCAAGTAGCATGATACCAAGCAAATGTCTGAAAATGATGTGTTCGTGGTCGTTTGGCTGTAAATCATAGGGAAAAGTATATCTTGACTTCTTTTGGAAATGAAATGGTAATTTAGTTTTTTCTGACGGTGTAATGAATTTTGGACGTTATAAAGTTTTGAAGCTTTGAGTATTTAAGATAAAAGGCAAGTTATTTTTAATATTACACGTTCTGTGAAGGAAAATTCTTATGAAATGGCTTAGGCCAGTTCTTTGGGCAGGTTGTTCCTTACATTATGTCTGACACAGAGCTCTGCGAATGCTTCTTAGCGTCTTCTGTTTCTCTTCCCATACCCTGTGGCAAAACCAGAGGCCCTAGACGCCTCTTCTGTAGCTCCCCCTGCCTCGCATATACCTTCAGAGAGTACGCCAAGCCCTGGATGGTGTCTGGTCGTCTTTGAGGACCTGTGCAGGTGCTGAGACCAGGTGCTCCAGAGGCCCAGCTGCAAGGCCTTGTGCTCCCTTTGGCCTTCTGTCCAGTTGTCTCTGAGCACATCAGCCACACTTGTGTACAAGCATGATTTTCCTTCCATTCTGAGATAATAGAGATTTTTGTGTATCCACAGGTACTCTTTATTCATCAAGTAATAAAGACTTGATTAATGGTGCTGTCACTTCCCCCTAAAGATTTATAAATATTCAAGAGATACACCATAATATTTGATATTTTTGAAAATGTAACTTGAATCAGAATGACTTACTTGAAAGAGAAGAATGTTTGATAAGTAAAAAGATATGCAGATTAATGTAACTATGAGCTATTAGACTACATCAGTTCAAAGGAAACTAAAATGCATTATTTTACTTGAGGTAATACAGCTCCTGCAAGTCAAAAAAAGAAAAACAGCCCATGGAGAAAACTGGCATAGGACATAAATTCCAGTTCAAAGAACGAAACAAAGGTGGACAGTTTGCACATGAAGAGATGCCCCCTTCATTCAGCAACCAGGGAATGGGCCTTCCCCTGTCAGAACAGGAGAGATTTCAAAGTGTGTAGTACTCAGTCTTCAAATACTCTGACCGACCAAGAAAGTCTACTTAGAGAAATACAGTCAGACATAAAGACATACGTGATAGGCCAGGCGTGGTGGCTCACGCCTGTAATCCCAGCGCTTTAGGAGGCTGAGGCACATGGATCACCTGAGATCAGGAGTTTGAGACCAGCCTGGCCAACATGGTGAAACCCCATCTTTACTAAAAATACAAAAATTAGCTGGGTGTGGTGGCGGCCACCTATAATCCCAGCTACCCAGGAGTCTGAGGCAGGAGAATCGCTTGAACCTGGGGGTTGGAGGTGGCAGTGAGGCAAGATAGCGCCACTGTACTCCAGCCTGGGCAAAAGAGCAAAACTCTGTCCAAAAAAAAAGACATATGTGATCATGTTCATTGCAGTCTTATTTTAACGCATGAGACTCATGCTGTCTGTAAGGGACTGGTTAAATAAGTTAATCATACATGCACCATTAGTGGTTATTTTTGGAGCTTGGGAATAGAGACTTTAATTTTCCATTTTCTTCCTTTCTGTAATATTGGAAGTTTTTTTAAATGTGCATTCATATTTTAAACTACTATTTAGAGTTAAAAATTTTATTTTCTGTTTGAAATAACTACAGTTGACCCTTGAACCACACAGGGTTGAACTGTTCTAGTCCACTTACAGGCAAATTTTTTTAACCAAAAACAGGTCGGAAATGCGGTGTTCATGAGATGTGAAATCCATGCATACAGAGGGCTGACTCTCTGTATCTGCAGGTTCTACAGGGCTACCAGTGGGGTTTGGACATGTGTGGATTTTGGTATACTGCAGTGGAGGGGGCGGGTTGGGTCCTAGAACCAGTCCCCTGTGTATATCCAGGAACAACTAATAACATTACAAAATAGAGAAGAATTACCACCCTAGATCCCTTATCACAATACTTTCTCCCTCTGTACCATTTTTCTCCTTTTCTTTTTTTGTTTTTTGTTTTTTGTTCTCTTCTTAGTTCTTAAAAACATAGGTCTTTCTCAAGATTCTAAATTAGCTTTTTTTTTTTCTCCCCTCCAGTCTGCACCACAGCCCTTTAAGACCATGGTTTTAACCTTTGTAACCTAAGATAGGGTAGACTACTGTCATGGTACCTGTGCTTGAATCTTGGTGCCAGCATTTCATTGGGTATTCACTGACCCAGCAAAGGCTTACTGAGACCTACTCTGTGGCAGGCATTGTTTAAATAAAACAGACTTGTTAAATAAAACCCTACTATTATGAATTTTACATTCTAGTGGGAAATAAAATTAATAACAGTTAATAATTTTGTAATAGTGTTTTTACATGCTTTGTATAATTTAAACCTTAAGACAACCCTCTGTGGTAAATAGTATTACCTTTATTTTATACACGAGGAATCTTAAGGAGGTCCAGAGATGTTAAATAACTTTTTTTTTTTTTTTTTTTGAGATGGAGTCTCACTCTGTTGCCCAGCCTGGAGTGCAGTGATGCTATCTCAGCTCACTACAACCTCTGCCTCCCGGGTTCAAGTGATTCTCGTGCTTCAGCCTCCCAAGTAGCTGGGATTACAGGTGCTCACCACCACTCCCAGCTAATTTCTGTATTTTTAGTAGAGACAAGGTTTCATCATGTTGCTCAGGCTGGTCTCAAACTCCTGGCCTCAGATGATCCGCCTGCCTCGGCCTCCCAAAGTGCTGGGATCACAGGTGTGAAGATGATCCACCTGCCGTGGCCTCCCAAAGTGCTGGGATCACAGGTGTGAGCTACCACGCCTGGCCTCCTAGTGATGGTTTTTGAACTTCTGGTCGCTGTGTGTGTCCCGAAGGAGCCCTGCACATTTAATGTTGAACTTCTGGTCGCTGTGTGTGTCCCGAAGGAGCCCTGCACATTTAATGCGAGAACTCAGAAGCCTGTGCCTGGCTTTTTGTTCTCTCCTGAGTCCTCTCTATATTTGTCAGGTCTCTGTTGGATATTTTTACTGGATTTCAAAATCTGCACGTTTTCTATCTTTTTTACCAAGGCAGCTGCCTTCCTGTTTTTCTCATTGGGATTGAAACTGTCCTCATTGTCTGCCAAGTTCGTTCTGATCTTCTGTTGCCCCTCCCTTTTTTCAGAGCTCTCTTCAGTTATACCTGTCCTATTGCAGCAGCTTTTTAGGGTCTCCCCTTGCCACCATCCCTGTCACTCTACCGGTGTAATTGCCGACTACATCCCTCCACTTCCACCTCACTGATCTATTTGTCTTTTCCCAAATATGCCCTAAACTTTCATGCACTTTGCCTTGTGCTTGGAGGGCCTGGAATGGACCCTAACTGCCTCCCATTCTTCTGCATTCCCTCTCTGTGTTAGGACCTTTTTTGAGGCTCTTCTGTAGTTTCCTTCCCAGCCTTTCCTGCTCCCTAAAACCTGGGTTTAATTTACTCATATTCTTGTGGTACTTAACTGTGTCCATTAGTCGTACAAGTACTTCTCCTTGCCACCTGTGCAAGCTCTTCAAGAGCCAAGACTGCATCTCAGTCTAGCTCTTGGCCGTGCACCTAGCAGGTTGTTGAGAATGGAGGATACAGAAAACTAGAGATGCAAAATGCTTATTACCCCAGCGCTTCTGGTTGTCCTTTGTAGGTTATTGTTTCAGTCATCTTTTTCTTCCGAGTTGTGTGAATTAATATTTTTTTAAGTCACCTCCTTGGTGTATTATGTCTGTTTTGCAGATGAAGAAAATTGGTAGCATTGTGAGTAAATAGAAGAGCTGAGATGTGAATCTCTGTCCCTCTGATTTAAAAACCTGTGGCTGGGCGTAGTGGCTCACGCCTGTAATCCCAGCACTTTGGGAGGCTGAGGCAGGCCATCATCACCTGAGGTCAGGAGTTTGAGACCAGCCTGGCCAACATGGTAAAAGCCCGTCTCTACTAAAACTACAAAAATTAGCCGGGCATGGTGGTGCACGCCTGTAATCCCAGCTACTCAGGAGGCTGAGGCAGGGAGAATTGCTTGCATCCAGGTGGCAGAGGTTGCAGTGAGCTGAGGTGGTGCCGTTGCACTCCATCCTGGGCAACAGAGCAAGACTCCATCTCGAAAAAAGAAAAACCAGTGTTCTTTATACTATAGCAGCTATGTTCCTGTTTATCATTTAGTCTTTAGGATCACCAGTGGAATGGCATGGGATGTGATTGTGTGTATACACCAAGGAGTGACCTTACTGGCAAAATGCTACATCCATTTTTTTTATTTTTTAAATAAAAAGGCATTCATTTTACTGGGGATTTCCTCATTGCTGTTTTTACCTCTAGACTGTGTTTTGTTTTGGAAGTAGATCAAGTAATAGAAAAACAAGTTGAGTGAGGAAAACGCTATTCTCAAATATTAGATCGTAGTTTGTCGGGATCCTCAGTAGACTTCTAGCATTTTTACAACTTAACCTTGGTTTATTCATTTAAGTAATATTTATTGAGTGTCTGCTACATACCAAGGAGTACACCGGGCCTAAAGATGCTTTTAGTCGGCCAGGCACCATGGCTCACACCTGTAATGCCAGCACTTTGGGAGGCCGAGGCAGGTGGATCACTTGAGGTCAGGAGTTCGAGACCAAACTGGCCAACATAGTAAAACCCTGTCTCTACTAAAAATACAAAATTTAGCCAGGTGTGGTGTTGGGCGCCTATAATCCCAGCTCCATGGGAGGCTTAGGCAGGAGAATCTTTTGAACCTGGGAGGCGGAGGTTACGGTAAGCTGAGATCGCGACACTTTTCTCTAGCCCAGGTGACAAGAGACGCCATCTCAAAAAATAAAAAATTCTTTTAGTCTAGAACCACTTTGACCCCCTTGTTGCACGTGGGTCTGAAGCTCTGGGCAGCCCTAGCCCCCACTCCTGACTCTGCCCCGAACTCTTCCCACTCTGCTGCATTCCATGTGAGTTGAATGCAAGTTCAGAGTTATTTTAGGTGTAGCAAAACTACATCTCATTTAACCTTCTCATTTAAAACTAGTTAAAATTTGTACATAGGCTTTTCATCTCTTATTAGTCCTTTCTTTTACCCTATGCTATCATTAAAATGTGAAAGCAATTGGAAATACATGAAATATTTTGCTTTTTTCCTCATGGCATTGTTGTAACATGGACTGTTGCCCCTTTTTAACTCTGCCCAGTACTCTTCCATTGAGGCCATACATACTGTGCATTTGTAGATTAACAGTTTCATTGTGGTTCAGGTACTTTAATGATTCCTACTTTTTCTAGAAATCTTTTTGTAGTTGACTTGAGTTGATTGGCTGGCCAGTGATAGTGGACTTTTTTCTCATGGATCTTCTATGATGTATGGGAGGCAGGTCCTGTCTTTTGACTGTGGAAGATGAAGAGGAACAGAAATTACCTTTGTCTACCTTCTTTGCAGCTAGAACGTGATCTGTCAGATACTCCTACTTGTGATGTTGTCTCTGGTTTGCCTGTAGATTGTTCATGAATATACTACAGCCACCTTCATGTGGCAGTGCCAGCAAAAGCAGGGGGATAGTAGTGACAGTATCAACAGCAGCATCCCAGGTTGACTTTCTTTGTGGCAGGACCTTGCTTGTGCCTCAACCCTTGGTTCCTACCCAAGCTTGGCTCTCTAGTCCTCAACTCTGAAAGCCACGTGATATCTTAATTCCTTTTTTGCCTAAGAAAATAAAAGTCAATTTTAATCATTTACAACCAAAAATCCTAAGTAGCACAGACCTGGTTTTGAAATCAGGTGGATTGGAAGTCTTGGTTTACTTCTTACAAGCCCATCCACTGTCTGTCTTGTAACATCCCGGGAGCAGACTTGACGAGGCCTTCCTGAAGCCTTGCTCTTTCTGTCTGCTTCCCTCATCTGCTCTCTCTCCTCTCTCCTCGCAGGGTCCACTTCCTAACACATGCTGCCATTTCTGGCTTATGGTTTGGCAGCAGAAGACCAAAGCGGTTGTCATGCTGAACCGCATTGTGGAGAAAGAATCGGTGAGTAATATTTAATATTTACAGCTTAGTATACTGTATGTGATCATTAGCATATAAAGATTTTCATTTTGGGACCAATATTCATTCCTTAGTTTTGGCCTTTAATTGCTAAAGGCTAGTGGTCAAAGTGTTTCTGTCCAGAAAAACTTATTCATCCTTTTCCTTTCTTATTTTAAGTATTTATATAACAATTGCAGACCTTTCATCTCCAAGATAGAAATATAATGGAATAAATACTGACTAGCAGTGGTACATAGATCTTTAGAATCCCTGGGAATCCTTGTTGACATATATGTCACTAAGTCCTCTTCCAGCTTTAAGATCTTGTAAAGTTCTACTTCAGATTTCTTACTTTATTCTACATTTCATAATTGCTGGTTTTTACTGATGATGAAAATTTCCTAATCCACTTCTAATCAGATGTGGCAATGACATGCCAGAATTTCCGGCAGTGTCAGCATAGTCATTTACAGTGGTTTTTCCTGATCTTCAGTATCATTTAAAAATTAAGGATTAGGCCAGGCACAGTGACTCAAATCTCTAATCCCAGCACTTTGGGAGGCTGAGGCAGGCAGATCACTTGAGGGCAAGAGTTTGAGACCAGCCTGGCCAACATGGTGAAACCTCGTCTCTACCAAAAATACAAAAATTAGCCAGGTGTAGTCCCAGCTACTTGGGAGGCTGAGGCAGGACAACCGCTTGAACCTAGGAGGTGGAGGTTGCAGTGAGCCGAGATTGTGCCGCTGCACCCCAGCCTGGATGGTCGAGCGAGACTCTATCTCCAAACCACTGCACTTCAGCCTGGGCGGTAGAGTGAGACTCCATCTCCAAAAAAAAAAAAAAAAAAAAAATAAGGATTATGACATTGTCAGTTTGAGCAGCATTGCAGACTAAATGATTTGCAAATTTCATTCTCTCATTTTGGAGTATGATTACTGTATTAATAAGATAACACTGCCACCAGAATTTAGAAATCATGCTGATGGTGGTTGGACCTGGATGGTTAACAAGTGTCAGGTTTAATTTTTTGGTGGAAGATTACTTCAGAGGTGGTGGGTAATGTGCTGTTCATCAAGAGACCCGTAATGTCTGATTAGTGTTCTTTTTATTTTATTAATAGCCATTATTGGTCAGTGCTCAGCTTCTTAATTCATTAGGGGTTACAGATGGTGATAATCCAGTTCTGTCATTACCTCTCTTAAAAGCAGTTTTCCAAAAAAAGTGGATTCCCTATTGAGGTCATCTGTCCTCAACAGATGACCAATTAGGAGTTTTTCTGGTGGAGAGTGGCAGGAGAGGATGAATTATTATGGGTTTAGACATATTGGGTTCGTTTTACTCCTTTGCAGTTATTTTCCTTATTTTTGATCAAATTATCCTGTCATTGGCTAGCAGCAATCTCTTTAGGTTGGGTCCTGAATCCTTTTTGTTTTTGAGATGGAGTCTCGCTCTGTTGCCCAGGCAGGAGTGCAGTGGCGTGATTTCGGCTCACTTCAACCTCCACTTCCTGGGTTCAAGCGATTCTCCCGCCTGAGCCTCCCAAGTAACTGGGATTACAAGCACCCACCAGCATGCGGCTAATTTTTGTAGAGACTGTTTTACCATATTGGCCAGGCTGGTCTCAAGCTCCTGACCTCAAGTGATCTGCCCATCTCAGCCTCCCAAAGTGGTGGGATTACAAGCATGAGTCACCTCACCCAGCCCTGAGTCCTTTTTAACAAACTTTTAATAGTTTCCTTGGCTGGGTGCAGTGGCTCACACCTGTAATCCCAGCACTTTGGGGAGTTAGGTGGATTGCTTGAGCCCAGGAGTTTGAGACCAGCCCGAGCAAATGGTGAAACTCTGTCTCTGCAAAAAATACAAAAATTAACTGGGCGTGGTAGCACATGCCTGTAGTCCCAGCTACCTGGGGGACTGAAGCAGGAGGATCGCTTGAGTCCAGGAAGACGGCTGCAGTTAGCTGTGTCCCTGCCACTGCACTCCAGCCTGGGTGACAGAGACCCTGTCTCAAAAAAAAATTTTTTTTTCTTGCTATCTGTAATGACTGCATATTGCAGGCTCATCTCAAACTCTTGCTGCCCAGACCTGGAGCCAGCCGTTTCTCTGAGGAGCTTTGGTTTCTTTTAATGGGCAGTAGTATTTCAAGATCACAGCAAAAATAAGGATATGTGTTGCTACTGGACTGGCCATTGTTTTGAGGGCTTTTCAGTGGACAAAAGCTAAGGAATAATATGTATATGTTACGATAACATACTTTAAGAGTTCATAATATTTCCAATTTAAATTTGGAGCTGTAAGGGCCGCTTAGCCCCTTCCATCTTATATCTGCTATTTTTCATACCAATAATCCTGGTTCTCGAAGAGATGAGAGAGATAAGCTATCTTGTAATGACTCATTTCCTTCTTCCCATATCACATACAAAACATAGCCATAATCATATCATCTGCTACCAAAATAATTACTGAAAATGGTTTATAATTTTTAGTATTTTTTTCTCTTCCTGGTGTCTCTGAGTTGTACTTTACAAATGTAAGTCTCTCCCTTATATCCCTTGTAGACTCTTAGTTCTACAAGCAAGCATCAGTTAATACTCATCAACAGTCTTTCTTGATGTCTCCCCAGTCATTCTGACTACAGCTCATTCTCTAGTGGATCCGAAGGAAGGACTTGTGAGCATTATAGTCTCCGATTTTTTTACATGTCAGTGACGGTTCATCTGCTGTCTTAATATCTGAAAGTCAGTTTGGCAGGATATAAAATCCTTGACTCCCGTGCTATTCTTTGAACAGCTTAAACATTTTTCCATTTCCTCTGGTCTTCCACCAAAGTCTAATGGACATCTTACTTCCTTTATAAGTCTCTTGTTCTTTTTATCTACACTACCCAATAAATTCCTTTTTTCTTTTTCTTCAGATATTATTCATTTTACCAAAAATATGTCTTAGTGATTGGCCATTCTGGGTCAGGTTTTACAGGTACACGATGTCTTCTTGAGTGTTTGACTTCAAGTACTTTTTTCTTATTTTTTTAATACTTTTTGTTAAAGAAATATTTGTTGAGTTACAGTCCTTAGTATTTGTTCTGCTCCCTTGCTTGCTTTAATGTTCCTCTTTGGGTCTTCCTATTATATACATATGTTGGATTTTCTTTGCCTATCTTTTTTGTTTGTCACATTCTCTTATCCTGTTTATCTCTCTATTTCTGTTTTACTTAAAAAAGGTTTGTTTTTTCTGGCCAGGTTTGAGGGCTCACACCTATAATCCCAGCACTTTGGGAGGCTGAGGCAGGAGGGTCCCTTGAGCCCAGGAATTCAAAACCAGCCTCGACAACAAACTGAGACCCTACCTCTATAAAAAATACAAAAAGTAGCCAGGTGCGGTGACATGCACCTGGAGTGCCAGCTGGGGTTGGGAGATCGCTTGAGCCCAGAAGATTGAGGCTGAAGTGAGCCAGGTTCACCCCAGTGCACTCCAACCTGGGCTACAGAGCTCTTAAGACCCTGTCTCTTAAAAAAAAAAAAAAAAAAATTATTTTGCTCTTAAGGCATTTTTATCTATTGTGTTTAGTTCTCTCTTCCTTCCAGTTTAATCCTCATTTGTGAAATGATGTGTTCTGTTATTTGAACTTTTCTATCTCCTATCTTGTTTCTGAGTTCTAATTTTTAGTCTTTTACTTCTTATATCATTTTTTGTTTGTACTTTTTTTTTTTTTTTTGAGACGGAGTCTCGCTCTGTCGCCCGGGCTGGAGTGCAGTGGCCGGATCTCAGCTCACTGCAAGCTCCGCCTCCCGGGTTTACGCCATTCTCCTGCCTCAGCCTCCCGAGTAGCTGGGACTACAGGCACCCGCCACCTCGCCCGGCTAGTTTTTTGTATTTTTTAGTAGAGACGGGGTTTCACCTTGTGAGCCAGGATGGTCTCCATCTCCTGACCTCATGATCCGCCCGTCTCGGCCTCCCAAAGTGCTGGGATTATAGGCTTGAGCCACCGCACCTGGCCTTTTGTTTGTCTTTTAGCACCTTTTAAAGAATTAATTCATAGTATTTATTGGTTTGGGAGACATTTTTATTGTTGTAGCTGTTATTTGGAAAAGGAGAAATGGCCATTTTTTAAAATATTTTTTCCTGGCATTTTTGTCCTGCCGAAATGACTGCCTTGCTTCAGTCTGCTGGCTTCATACTTTGGCATTTGGGAAGATACGTTTATTGTCACAGATTTGAATTTCATATCAGTAGTTCTGCCAAACTCTACGTAAAAGGGGCTTATCTTCTCATTCTGTCCCCCAGTTTAATTTTAGTACGCAAATATACAATGTTATTTCTAAATGTCATTTTTTTGTTTGTTTTGAGACTGGGTCTCACTTTTGTCATCCAGGCTGGAGGGCAGTGGCACAGCCTCAGTGCAGCCTCGACTGCCCACGCTCAGGTCATCTTCCCACTTCATGCTCCTGAGCAGCTGGGACTACAGGGGTGCGCCACCGCACCCAACTTGCCACCGCACCCAGCTCATTTTTTTTGTATTTTTTGTAGAGACAGGAATTCGCCATGTTGTCCAGGCTGAATTTCACCCTGTTGCCCAGGCCAAACTCCTGGGCTCAAGTGATCCACCCACCTCCGCTTCCCAAAGTGCTAGGATTACAGGCGTGAGTCACATGTGCCTGGCCCTAGATGGAATATTGAGTAGTAGATTCATAGGCATTTGTGGAAAATACTTGTAAAATAAAGCCTGTTCAGCAACAAATTTTTTTTTTTTTTGAGACGGAGTCTTGCTGTGTTGCTCAGGCTGGTGTGCAGTGGTGCGATCTCTGCTCACTGCAAGCTCCGCCTCCTAGGTTCACGCCCTTCTCCTGCCTCAGCCTCCCTAGTAGCTGGGACTACAGGCGCCCACTACCACACTTGGCTAATTTTTTGTATTTTTAGTAGAGACGGAGTTTCACTGTGTTAGCCAGGATGGTCTCAATCTCGTGACCTCATGATCTGTCCACCTCGGCCTCCCAAAGTGCTGGGATTACAGGCATGAGCCACCGTGCCCAGCCAGCAGCATTTATTTTGAAGATCAAATTATTGCAAGGGTTTGATAATTTTAGAAACATGAAGTGAATGTCCTGTCGTTAAAATATAGGTAATCATGCTTTAAAAATGATAATTTTTATTTTATGAATATCATATCTGTGGCTTTTTTAGTTTATAAGTTATAGGAACACTTTAAAAATGCCTTATAAGACCGGACGCGGTGGGTCATGCCTGTAATCCTAGTGCTTTGGGAGGCTGAGGTGGGTGGCTCACTTGAGGTCAGTAGTTCAAGACCAGCCTGGCCAACATGGCAAAACCCTGTCTCTACTAAAAATACAAAAATTAGCTGGGTGTAGTGGCAGGTGCCTGTAATGCCAGCTGCTTAGGAGGTGAGTCTCACGACTAGCTGGGATTACAGGCGCCCGCCACAGTGCCCAGCTAATTTTTGTATTTTTAGTAGAGATGGGGTTTCACCATCTTAGCCAGGTTAGTCTCGAACTCCTGACCTGAGGTGATCCTCCCGCCTCAGCCTGCCAAAGTGTTGGGATTACAGGCGCGAGCCACACCTGGCTGTAAAATTTCTATCTTACTAAAATACATTAAGCGTAGAATATAGTAGTGACTTCTTAGTTTTGGGTACTTGAAAAAATATAACATGTACATGTGTGGTTTGTTTTCATTTTTTAACTTTATGGTTTCATGATGTCTATAAACTAAAAAAATATATACATATTTCTAAATTTAGGTTAAATGTGCACAGTACTGGCCAACAGATGACCAAGAGATGCTGTTTAAAGAAACAGGATTCAGTGTGAAGCTCTTGTCAGAAGATGTGAAGTCGTATTATACAGTACATCTACTACAATTAGAAAATATCAATGTAAGACCTTTCTTGCCCAAAAGTCTGGACTTTATATGATGGTTTGAAGAATTACTCTTGATTATTAGATTTGAAGTTTGATAAGCACATGCATTTGGATAATACCTGTAGTATCTAGTCATAGTCACTTTGTGTGCCTGCACGTAGTAGCTTTCTGAGGACTCTGAAGAAACAGTAGAAACTACAAATTTCAAAGTTCAGGTTGTTACTTGGGGTTTGAAAATTAATTAATAGAAATACATGGGGATTAATAGAGAGGGCTTTAGAGTCAGGCACGCTTGAATTCAGATCCAGCTCTGCTGCTCAGTAGAGGCATGATTTAGACTCGTTCCTGCCCTCCCTGAGCCCTCCTCATCTGTACAATGGAATTACCACGCCTGCCCTCCAGGGCTGTCCTGAGGTCAGATGAAAGTGTGTATGCAGAGCACCTGACCTCAGTAGATGCCCAGGAAACAATAGCTCCCAGGACCTGTGACTGCCAAGAATAGCAAAATCCTCAAGAAAATAACTTACAAAGCTATTGTGAAGTGATTCACAACACAAAAATTTGTCCTTGCTGAGTTGTGAAAAAATGGTGTTTTTTATATCTATGTAACACACACATACGTAGATCCATACACACATATACATGTATAAATGTAGCATGTGGTCTCAAGAACATTTACTTGGGTGTTTGGTTGGTTGGTTGATTGGTTTTTTGAGAGAGTCTTGCATTGCCACCCAGGCTGGAGTACAGTGGCATGATCAGAGCTCTCACTACGGCCTCTAACTCCTGGCCTCAAGAAATCCACCCACTTCAGCCTCCTGCGTATCTGGGATTACAGGCATGAGCCACCATACCTAATTTTCTTATTTATTTATTTTTTTTGTAGAGATGGGGTCTTGCCTTGCTATCCAGGCTGGTTTCAAACTCCTGGGCTCAAGTGATCCTCCCACCTTGGCCTCCCAAAGTGTTGAGATTACAGTCATGAGCCACCATGCCAGTCCTTACTTGCATTTTTCTTCCCCAGAAACATATGAAGTGTTCCTTGGGCCTTGGTTGAGATACATACACATAGTGGGTTATGAACCTGCTGTTGCCAGGGTGATGATCGGGGCATTTCTCCCCCTTTGGCCATTTACCTCTTTTGCCTTCTTTGTTTATAATTAGAATAAACTAGAAAATAATGAAATCAGAGTAATTCTGAGATGCTAATAGAAACTGTGATAGCTTGAAAATAGGAAAATGTTTAGCCTCATATGACTTTAGGAATATATGTGTCTTTAAGTGAAATACTGTTTTAGTTAACCATTAAGTAAATTAAGTGATCACTAACAACACAAAGCCTTAAAGAGAAGGGAGATATATATATATATGTATACACACATGCTTTTTAGATGTGTGGCAATC
Source organism: Piliocolobus tephrosceles (assembly GCF_002776525.5). Classification (NCBI taxonomy): domain Eukaryota; kingdom Metazoa; phylum Chordata; class Mammalia; order Primates; family Cercopithecidae; genus Piliocolobus; species Piliocolobus tephrosceles. Next base: position 72,977,833 of record NC_045451.1, on the reverse strand, counting down.
CCTTTTATGGTGGATCCCTTGGAACACTTGTGTTTTTTGCTGCATTGAGTAAGCACAGGTGCATGCTGTGTGCGTGAGGCCTAGGTTCTGGTTTTCCTTCTGTCCAGCTTCCCATACATCCATAACTAAGCTTATTATGCAGTCTCTTCAGTCACCTAAAAAGGCTCAAAATTAGGAATGATAATGCTTAGATTTATTTATAAATTCCCATTAGTATATTTATTTTGTCCCAACTCTTTCCATTTACATGTGTCTTAAGCTGCATTGAGATACATCAATAACTCTTTGATACTGGACTGAGCTGTACATTATTCATTCCCAGAAACAGAACTATATTTCCACAAGGTTCTCAAAGTTCTCTGAATCATCTTCTCTTGGTATTTATCCCAGGTAATTACTCATTTGCTTGTGGCATTAAAATTGATTTAGATGAAGGGCATAGATGTGTTTCCCTATTTCTGAAACAGTCCTTATTGAGAATTGATGATACCTGAAGTAATAATAAAATAGAATGATTTTTGTGTTTTGTTTATCAGATTCCAAAATGCTTTCACATGTGTCTCATTTGACCAGTAGTCTTCAGTTAGTGTGGACAGTGTAAATATTCTTATTATCCCCATATTTTACATTGTAAAAATGAATAGTTATGTTAAAATCCATTCTGTTATAGGACTTTTTCCACTGATTACTTAGCAATTAAGTGACAGACTGAACTCATTAGTTCTCCTGGTCCCCTATTTTTTAAGACAGAGTCTCATTCTGTTGACCAGGCTGGAGTGCAGTGGCATGATCTTGGCTCATTGCAGCCTCCACCTCCTGGGTTCAAGTGATGCTCCTGTTTCCGCCTCCCGAGTAGCTGGGACTACAGGTGTGCACCGCCATGCCTGCCTAATTTTTTGTATTTTTAGTAGAGATGGGGTTTCGCCGTGTTGGCCAGACTGATCTCAAACTCCTCCTGACTTCAGGTGATCTGCCCGCCTCAGCCTCTCAAGGTTCTGGGATTACAGGTGTGAGCCACTGTGCCCGGCCATCTCCTAACTTTTGACATGGGGATAAGTCATTTTGAAAAGATACTAATTGTTGTAAAGAGAGATTATTGATTCTGAAGCATCTTTCTGGAGTTGAGGCCGTCACGTGAGTTGGCCAGCCACCGTGTTTCAGTTGCTGGCAACTGTGTGGTATAATGACATGGTCACTGGATTTTTTATTGGCCTGGGTTTAGAACATGCCATAATATAATAGCAAGAATTTGTGTTCTGCTTTATAATTTTTAACTAGAACTAGGGATTCTTTATTCTTCAGAAGGATAAAGTGGCATTTCAGTATGAAAGGCAGAATTACATTTGCCTAAGTAGATAAACTGTAGAATCAGATAGCCTGACGTTAAATCCTGACTCTGCCACTCTTGCTGAGTGACTCGGGTCACATTACCTCACTATGGATGATAAACAGTACCTGTTTTATCATCTATGAAATGAGGGTGATCATGTACCTACTACATAGGATTGCTCTGAAGATCAAGTGAGTTAATATCATGACAGTGTCTAAGACAGAATGCGGGAGCCGGTTACATTTTTAGTCGACCAGTTTCCTTCCTGTAACAGTCATGAATTGTGAGGGACAACAGCACTGGGGAGTCGTTGAAAAGGATAAGTTTAGAGAGAAAGAAAGAACCAAGGGAGTGAGAAAAAGTGTTGATGAAGTAGGGAGCTGGTAGCCAACCTCAGCCCGCAGATCTCTGTCTTTATTGAGGTCTCTGCGCTGCAGAGATCCAGTGTGCATCTAAGGGAGTCTGACTTATGTCTGTTAACAGGTCCAAAGGTAAAGCTGTTATCTAAGCAAGCCCTGCGCCTCCTCCAGTCTAATGGAGCAGCACAGTGACATACCAGGAGTCTCTTACAGTGACTTACTTAAAGCTCAAAGTCTGGACTCTTGCCCCCGAACGAAGAGATTACGTCTCTGCTTGCAGCGTGGCCTGTGGCTTAAGCTATGGAGATAATTTTGAGGGGTTTTAAAAATATAAGGTCGTCTAGAGTACTTGTCTTTTAGTTTTTCCTGTTAGTTGCCCTTCACTATTTTTGTAATGTTGTTGGCCAGCTTTCTGTTTAGTGAGTTCCAGGAATGCTGGTACAGTGCTGACTGTCTTCTATTTCCCTGACCCTATAGATTAAGCAAGATGAGAGTCTAATTATTATGATGCTTACCTGGGATTTGATTCAAAATCGTTTACACAGTTTATTCTACCTAGAATGTCCTCTCTCTTCTCTGCCTTTATATCCTACACGTCCTTAGTAACCCCTGTGGCCTACTTCTTTCTTAGGTCTCCTGACATGTATCTGTGACACATTTATCCCTAACAGCTATGATTCTTACACTTTTTCAGTAATTTAAATATTATCATTCTGCTGCTTGTTCAGTACTTCTGTCTATCTAAATCTTGACTCCATAATGAGGTTTTTAACTTCCAAGGGGTTGGGAGTTATCTGCTGCCTTGGTACTCCCCTACCATTGGGTGGAGTGCATTTTAAGCACATTGCACCTGAGTGATTGTTGTAAAACACTGATGCAATCTTTCCACCGGCCTCTAAGAATTCTTCTGTAGCTTCCGTTGGTTACTAAAAAAAGTATCTGTCCAGTGCACAAGACTGTGACCCATCCCAGCCTGGTCCTTGCCTCCTTGTCTAACTCCCTCTCCTTTGGGTATCCAGGATTTGTCCATGCTAACAGACAGACTTCTCTAATAGGTTAACTCCTTGGTGGGGGTGGATGGCATACCTTTGCATATTGCTTTCTCCCTGCTTAGAATGCAAGCCTGTCCCTAGCCGTTTCTGCCACTCCTCCGAATGTGGTGAGTTCAATCTCTCTTTCACAATGAATTGCAGTCAGTAAATATTTATCACTGACATACTGACTCCGGCAAAAACTGATGAGAGACCCAACTAAGGCAGTGATAATGAAGGTACAGATTGGACATCTGGTTAGGACATAGGGTTGACAAACTTTGTCACTCTTTAGGTGTAGAGGAAATACCCAGTGAAGAGGTTGAAAATGTGTTGAGTTTTACAATTGACTGGAGCTTTCTAGGGGCCACAATAAAGGCAATTGGTGAGTATAGTTGTTTTAAAAATACCCAGTATCTGTTAAGCATTTACCATGTGCAGGGATATGGCAGGCACTTCACGTTAATTGTTTCATTTGTTTGTTACAACAGTTTTATAAGGTAAGTAGTAGTATTAACCCTATTCACAGATGACAGAACTGGGGCTTAGTGAAAGTCTTTTAGAAACAAAATCTTGATACCCTCTATATATACCTAAAGTGTGAAAGTAATTGGGCCTGGGGTCATAGAGCTGTATAGATTTTTTATAATTGGAAAATATATACTTTTATTATATATTTATGATGATTATTGACTTGCATTTGAAGGCTGTGAACAGGGCATACACTTAAATTGCTGTGGCCTAACAATTCCTGTTGTTACACCTGCTCAACTCACAGGTTATTTTCCTGGCTTTATATATGCAAGTTTGCCATCCCTATAAAAAGACTTTAAATTTAGAATTCTCTTTTAGAAATGTAAATGGGATTTTGCCTTAGAACAGCAAGCCGTTGACATTTTGTGCAGAATGTAGTATACATAATGCGAAGTTTTAGACAGAAAATTTGGCAGGCATGTGTGGAACAGCTGCAGACAGGGACAGCCTATAATTGTGGGTGCAGCCCGGGTGTGTGTAGGGAGTGGGGTAAAGCAGCGAGAAGGCTGGGGGGCAGCGGCTGGGGATCAGAGGAGAAGTAGTGTGACTTGGTGACCAAGGAGAAGAAAAAGGTGCTTCCGCAGTTTTGAAAATAAGGAGTTTGCCAAAAATTGTAAAGTCTAAATGCAGACCTTGTTTGGAAAAAAGATGAGTTTTGTTTTAGCTCTGTATCCTTTGGCGACCCTTTTTTTCCCCCCTCTCATTTTTTTTTTTTCCTTCATGAAAAAGGGAAGGGGTCCACCCAGTCAGGTATATGAATGTTTTTATTACCAGAGTAGTAAATATATGAATCTTACGCCTTCGTGTGGTCCTTTGTAACTGTGAATTACATGATTTTGGAAAGCTGTGTTTTTTGAATCTTGTTTCTGTAAGGATAAATTAATCAAAGTTAACCTCTCAAAAAGTCCTGGTTCTGTAGGGGGGGAAAAACAACAACTGTTTTTCAAAAATCTATTAGTGGGGAAGACGTTATTATACAAACAGTCATGAGCATTTCTGGGAACTGGCTTCCAGTATCCCAGACAGTGTGACCTGAATTTGAAAAAAATTGAGACCAGTAGTCTTGAGCCAAAATCATACAAGCAAAGAGAAAGCAAGCCGTGCCCAAGATTGTAGGGTGACCGTGTGTTTGAGCCAGGACATGATGGAGTAATTACACGCAGGACCCCATAGGAGCTCTGGGCCAGAGACCACAGAGCACTGCAGTCTCCTGCTCAGAGTGGACCACAGAAAGGCCCACACAGACTGAGTCTGGCCCGGCCGGTGGCCACAGCAAGTAAGAAACAAAGTGCGTTGTTAATGTCACTAGAATCTTAACCTCGTTTACAGGAAAACTTGACTTGGAGTTAACTGTGTCCCCCGCTGTCAAGAACCTGCCTCTAGCCTGTTCCTGTTGGTGTTGCCTTATTAACTGCCCACCTGCTGTTTTGTAAAAGGAGACTAGAGTTCACCCTTCTTATTTTAGAATGTTTTGAATTCTCTTTTTTAATGCAATAAATTTACCTTTTTTTTTTTTTTTTTAACCTACCATAAGATTGACTCCTTTTGGTGTACAGTTAATGTGACTTTTGACAGTGCATTCAGTCATGTAACCACTGCCCACAGCAGAAACGTCGATCGGTTCTGTCACCTCTCCCCTGCCCCAGATGTTCTTGTGTTGCTTGTGTACAGTCAGTCATGTTCTCTACCCGTAGCCTCTGGCAACCAGTGATCTGGTTTCTGTTTCTGTGTGATTCTGCCTTTTCCAGAATGTCATATAAATGGAATAGTATAGTATATAGCCTTTAGTCTGGCTTTGTTCACTTACCATAATTAATTTAAAAAGAAATGTCTTAAAACGTAGAAACCGTGATCATTTTAATTCGTAATGGAGAAATTTTTTATTGCTTTTAGTATATTGAGAACTTGTGGATCACACTGTATTTGAAATTATTAATGCTGGATGTTAAAAGGTCACTAAAAGTATGTACTTTTTAAAAAATTTATTTCACTGTACTTTATTAGTATTATATCTTATATACTGAGTCTGGGACGTAGAAGTCAATTTCTACTGCAAAATAGGGGGTTTTGTTTGTTTGTTTGTTTTTGAGATGGAATTTTGCTCTTGTTGCCCAGGCTGGAGTGCAATGGCGCGATCTCGGCTTCCCGCAACCACTGCCTCCCAGGTTCAAGCGATTCTCCTGCCTTAACCTCCCAAGTACCTGGGATTACAGACATGCCCCACCACGCCCAGATAAGTTTGTATTTTTAGTAGAGACGGGGTTTATCTGTGTTGGCCAGGCTGATCTCAAACTCCTGACCTCAGGTGATCCACCCACCTCGGCCTCCCAAAGTGCTGGGATTATAGGTGTGAGCCACCGCGCCTGGCCAAAAATTAATATATATATATATATATATATATTTTTTTTTTGAGACGGAGTCTCACTCTGTCGCCCAGGCTGGAGTGCAGTGGCTGGATCTCAGCTCACTGCAAGCTCCGCCCCCTGGGTTTATGCCATTCTCCTGCCTCAGCCTCCCGAGTAGCTGGGACTACAGGCGCCCGCCACCTCGCCCGGCTAGTTTTTTGTATATTTTAGTAGAGATGGGGTTTCACCGTGTTAGCCAGGATGGTCTTGATCTCCTGACCTCGTGATCCGCCCGTCTCGGCCTCCCAAAGTGCTGGGATTACAGGCTTGAGCCACCGCGCCCGGCCAAAAAATTTATATTTTTAAAGTGAAAGCTAACTTTTAATTTTGGAAATTTTTATTGGGAGCAGGATATTATTATAATAGTCTTTAGTTATTACACCATTAAACATCAAGGTTTTTTACGTTGTTTCTGTGCCTCCTCCCTCAAAAAAAACCTCCTACAATAAAACTGAAAAATTGCGCAAAGATGTATTAGTGGAAGACCACTGCTTAATTTACACCAATGAAGAATATAAAGCAGAGAAGTGCTCCTTGGGGCAAAAGGCAATTGGCAAAAGGCTGAAGAACATTTTCATAATGAGTTAGAAATACAGATCATCAGGAATATCCAGGAGGCATTAGTGAAGGCCAGGCAGGCCTAAGAGACGGGAAACATTTAGCATGTTGGTAAACCATGTTAGCACATCAGCAAAAGCACATAAACAGCTTTAGGACTGGAAATTATTGCCATGGGGAAAGACAACAATTAGAGGAACAATTCCAATTAAAAATGTAAAGATTGGTTGTTTAGATTAATTCTTTAATCTCCCCTATGCCTGTGTAGCAGAATCTAACAGATAATCATGTTAAACAGGAGATTACATTTAAACTTAGAAATTCATAAAAAGGAAAATGTTAAAGAATGTAAAATTACACTGGTAGAAGTTTTTTTTTTTTTGAAAATAGAGTTTCATTCTTGGTGCCCAAGCTGGCATGCACTGGCATGATCTCTGCTCACTGCAACCTCCACCTCCTGGGTTCAAGCAATTCTCCTGCCTCAGCCTCCCAAGTAGCTGGGATTACAGGCACGCACCACCACGCCTGGCTAATTTTTTGTATTTTTAGTAGAAACGGAGTTTCACCATGTTGACCAGGCTGGTCTCGAACTCCTGACCTCAATTAATCTGCCCACCTCAGCCTCCCAAAGTGCTGGGATTACAGGCATGAGCCGATTGCGTCTGGCAGACATTTTTTAAAATAGAAAAAAATAGTCCATTCATGATGCATGAATTAAAGAAAATATTGGTAACGTGTATAGTAACAGATTAGTAACTGAGAACCCAAAGGCTGCCCCAGGTTGCTTTGAATCCTGGTTCTGCCACGTTCCAGCTGTGTGACCTTGGGCAAATACTTACCCTTTGTTTCAGTTTCTTCATCAGGAAAATGGGTTTTAATAGGATTATTGTGTGGATTTAGTTAATAAGGAAAGTGCTTAGAACAGGCCTCCAAAATAGTAAGTGTTGTATGTGTTAGCTATTATTAATACATCCCAAATTTCCACTAAAGAAAATCTTCCCTAATTTGTCTATGGGATTGTCAGAAAACAAATGGAAAAAAATCATAGTATAAACAGCCTATATGGCTGTAAAGGATTTTATACAAAACACATGATCTTTCTGAAGTAGTTTTTTTAAAAGAAAAAAAAATAGAACTAACTTCTCCTCCCTTGATTTTCACTTTTTAGAGTGGTGAAACCAGAACAATATCTCACTTTCATTATACTACCTGGCCAGATTTTGGAGTCCCTGAATCACCAGCTTCATTTCTCAATTTCTTGTTTAAAGTGAGAGAATCTGGCTCCTTGAACCCTGACCATGGGCCTGCGGTGATCCACTGTAGTGCAGGCATTGGGCGCTCTGGCACCTTCTCTCTGGTAGACACTTGTCTTGTTTTGGTAAGTGCTGCTTGTGATCTCATTTTAATCTCATTGATTTTTTTTTTTTTTAATTGCTTCCACTGGCAAGGAATAAGCACTGATGTTGTATCATAGAACTGAGGTTTTTCAACTTTTAACTTCTACTTTTGGAAAAACCTAAAAATCTCATTTCCACCTTTGCAACTGCGTCTTATTCATGACTAGTAGAAATGTATCCAAGATGATTTTAGAGATTCCTAAGAAGATGTTTTTCTTCCTGGTAGCTTTATATTACAGAAATAATAGGTCTCTTCCCGTCATTTTTTCAAATATAAATTCATATGTAACACTGACTTCCTCAGACAAATACTTTATCTCATGTTTTTAAATTTAAAAACTAGGGATAATGATAGACATATTTCACAGGGTTGCTGTGAGAATTCAATGAATTAATACATTGAGGGACACGTAGAAGAGTCCTGGTGTTTCCTGAGCATTCCATAAATGTCAGTATTACTGTTACTCGCCTGAGGTTCCTGTCTCTGCCCCCAAGGGCTAATTCTTTCTGCACCAGTCAATCCCAGTCCCAGCCTGTATACAGCCTAAATCTTTTTTTCTCTTTTTAGGACCTTTATTTTTTCCTTACTGGTGTCTTTCCCACCATCTTTAGATGGGTGCTGTGTATCCAGACATCGTGTCTGTAGTGCAGACGTGAAGGAGGCGGAAGGGCAGTGAGCACAAAGGTTGACTCCTGCCATGACTTAAAAAAAAAAAAATAGTCCTTATACTAGCCAGAACTGATTATAAATCCTTCCTTTAACCAATGACTGGCCAGAAGGAATGAGATTACTATGATTGGTTTGGAATCAGTTGTGAATCAGCTAAAGAATCAAAGTCCTCCATCTACTTGAGTGGTTGAGATGTGGGGAGGGATGAGTAGGCTAGTTGTTGTGTATGTAACAGTTACAGCTGCAGGGTTAAATTATTGTTGTTCTTTCAGAGGAGAAAATGCAGAGCAAAATCTTAGCAATGGGCCGGGCGCGGTGGCTCAAGCCTGTAGTCCCAGCACTTTGGGAGGCTGAGGTGGGCGGATCACGAGGTCAGGAGATCGAGACCATCCTGGCTAACCTGGTGAAACCCCGTCTCTACTAAAAAATACAAAAAACTAGCCGGGTGAGGTGGCGGGCACCTGTAGTCCCAGCTACTCGGGAGGCTGAGACAGGAGAATGGCGTGAACCCGGGAGGCGGAGCTTGCAGTGAGCTGAGATCTGGCCACTGCACTCCAGACTAGGCAACAGAGCGAGACTCCGTCTCCAAAAAAAAAAAAAATCTTAGCAATGATCTTGCATTGATTCTGTTTCCTGGGTTCCAATAACAAAAGATTTGTCTGATTTTTGCCTTTCTTGCAGATGGAAAAAGGAGATGATATTAACATTAAACAAGTGTTACTGAACATGAGAAAATACCGAATGGGTCTTATTCAGACCCCAGATCAACTGAGATTCTCATACATGGCTATAATAGAAGGAGCAAAATGTATAAAGGGAGATTCTAGTATTCAGGTAAACTTTATACACGTTTAAAATCATATCTATTTGATAAATACACATAGCATCAAATAACTGCACTCCACTTGAGCCCTTGTCGTCTTTGATTCAAAAAGTATGTTTGAGTTTTTGTGGTAAATCCAGTTGGCTGTCTTAAAATTGTAAAATTTTAGCTAGCTTCCTCATATATACTCAGCCTCAGGTTAAATCCTGTCTGTTACTTAAAAGCCCTTGTAGAAACAAGATTTCATTAAAGAAACTGAATTTTTCATTTTGGGGATGGTTAAGCTTTTAATTATTAAAGTAACTGGAAACTTGAGATACTTTTGCCCTCATTACACACTAATACTTGGTTTATATAATATTTGACTTTATAACAAGCAACTTGAATATTTATGGCAGATATAATGAAATTCCAGCAAAATGTTACATTCTTCTGGTTGATGGCTTTATTCTCATGAAGCTGTTTTTACTGCATATTTGTAGAACCTAAATTCAAAGACTGATCAGAAGTTTGTGTTATGCACTAAGTTAAAATGTAATATAGAAACAACCACAGCCTCCATTTTTTGTATGGTTTAATCACATAGTATTGGACATAAGCAGATACTGTAAATTGATGCATAATATAAGATAGACTGTTTTTTCATTATGTTTCTCATATGTGAACATATTTACTAGCACTTTCATTTCTGTGATTACTAGCTAATACAGGAATATAACTTAGACCACTGGTGTCAGAATAAAGGTGTATTTAAAAAGATTTTTTTCAAATCTTTAAATAGCATTAAAATATTCTTGGCCGGGCGCGGTGGCTCGCGCCTGTAATCCCAGCACTTTGGGAGGCTGAGGCGGGCGGATCACAAGGTCAGGAGATCGAGACCATCCTGGCTAACACGGTGAAACCCCATCTCTACTAAAAAATACAAAAAATTAGCCAGGCGAGGTGGCGGGCGCCTATAGTCCCAGCTACTTGGGAGGCTGAGGCAGGAGAATGGTGTGAACCCAGAAGGCAGAGCTTGCAGTGAGCCAAGATTGAGCCATTGCACTCCAGCCTGGGCAACAGAGCAAGACTCTGTCTCAAAATAATAAAAATAAATTAAAAAAATAAATAGCATTAAAATATTCTTAATGAACATAAACCTTAGGGTGCTCAGAGCCAAATACTCACTGTGTGGAAAACTCAGCCCACAGAACAGGTCCTGCTTCAGACACTAGACTTTGGGAACACTGGGTTTGCTGCGATTACTTGGGCAGTGGCCAGTGATTTAGGTGACGTAAAAATTATTTCAGATGTTTAAGATTAGGAAAATTTCCCTTTCTAATCACAGCGAGCTTTCACCAACTTAAATCTGGAGTTCAAAAAGAAAATCAGGTGGTTCAGTCAGATTTCCCCAGGCTTCCCAGCCTGCATGCTGCCTTTCACCAACTTAAATCTGGAGTTCAAAAAGAAAATCAGGTGGTTCAGTCAGATTTCCCCAGGCTTCCCAGCCTGCATGCCGCCTTCCCTGCCTGCTTCCTGGCTGTGGTGAGGTGGGTCCCTGGGATGGAAGTGTATTGTCCTTTGGACTGTGTCTTTCCTACCACTGCTTTTTTTTATGTTTTGTATCTTTAGTTTTAGAATACCTGCTTTATCTGAGAATGGATCCTTTTTTATCACAGACATCAGTTTTTCTGGACACTTTTTTGTGGAGTTGACAGTGCAGTGTGTGTGGCTAGGAAGGATTTTTTTCTGTTAATTTATCTGGTATGGTAGAGTCCTCAGACTCTCAGTGCTACAGCATTTTCTGCCCCAGTTCCAGATAGCACATTGGAGACATCTTTTCCTTCAGGTACTCAGGATCAGGAAAGCCTGCTACCCATTCCAAGGGGTTAATTTCTGCAGAAACGGTCTTGGCATTCTGAGAATCTCTTTTAATTGGTGCGTTTAGACCACTGGCATATGAAGTGATTACTGATAAAGTTGGATTAATACATACCACACGTGCTACTGGTTTTTTTTCTTTTTTTGAGACACAGTTTCGCTCTTTTTGCCCAGACTGGAGTGCAATGGTGCAATCTCGGCTCACTGCAGCCTCCGTCTCCCAGATTCAAGTGATTCCCCCCACTCAGCCTCCCGAGTAGCTTGGATTACAGGTGTCCGTCACCACTCCTGGACTAATTTTGCATTTTTAGTACAGATGGGGTTTCACTGTGTTGGCCAGGCTGGTCTCCAACTCCTGACCTCAGGTGATCTGCATGCCTTAGCTTCCCAGAATGCTGAGATTACAGGCGTGAGCCACCGCACCCAGCCCAAAGTGATTGTATCTTAAGTCTGTAAATATATATAATTATAATCTTAAAGTATGTATTCATTTACAGAAAACGTTCAGTGACCTTGACATTCTTGTAGATATATAGGCTATTTGTAATTGCCTTTCAGCACAAGGTCAGGCATGAATACTTAAGCTGGTTGCTGGTATTACCACATATTTATTAGCAAATTCCCAGTATTGATGACAGTAAACCTCCCAGAGTAAATATGTAGTTTGGCAATTCAGAACTATCGTTGTAAGATCTACAAAAAATTAGCTGGGCGTGGTGGCACATGCCTGTAATCCCAGTTAGTTGGGAGGCTGAGGTAGAAGAATTGCTTGAGCCTGGGAGGTAACAAGCGAGGGCTCAGGAAATGTAGTATTTTCTAGAGGCCGAGGTTGTAGTGAGCTGAGATTGTGCCACTATACTCTAGCCTGGGTGAAAGACGAGACTTGGTCTCATGGAGAAACCCTGTTTCTACTAAAAATACAAAATTAGCCAGGTGTGGTGGTGCCTGTAATCCCAGCTACTGATCTACTACAGGCACGCGCCACCACGCCTGGCTAATTTTTGTATTTTTGGTAGAGAAGGGGTTTCACCATGTTGCCCAGACTGGTCTCAAACTCCTGATCTCAAGTGATCTGCCCACCTCGGCCTCCCAAAGTGCTGGGATTACAGGCATGAGCCAGTGTGCCAGGCGTGCTTTTTTCTTTTTAATACCTCTGGTACATGATGACAATGAGACAAATTAGAAACTAGTTTATCCTGGCCGGGCGCGGTGGCTCAAGCCTGTAATCCCAGCACTTTGGGAGGCTGAGACGGGCGGATCACAAGGTCAGGAGATCGAGACCATCCTGGCTAATACGGTGAAACCCCGTCTCTAATAGAAAATACAAAAAACTAGCCGGGCGACGAGGCGGGCGCCTGTAGTCCCAGCTACTCGGGAGGCTGAGACAGAAGAATGGCGTGAACCCGGGAGGTGGAGCTTGCAGTGAGCTGAGATCCGGCCACTGCACTCCAGCCTGGGCGGCAGAGCAAGACTCCGTCTCAAAAAAAAAAAAAGAAACTAGTTTATCCATTCTATGAATGGATTTCCCAGAGATTTTTTAAAGATCTAAATACAAGCATTGCTTTTAACAGTACCATATTGCACAAGAGCAACTCCAGGGAATGAATGTTCCATAAGTTCCAAAAAACTGTAAGTTGCAATATTACATCTCTGTTTAAAATCATTAAACTCCTCGGGCAGTAAGTAGAGTATTCCTTATTATTTTTTTGTTGTTGAGTTGGAGTCTCGCTCTGTCGCCCAGGCTGGAGTGCAGTGGCGTGATCTCGGCTCACTGCAAGCTCCTCCTCCCAGGTTCCCGCCATTCTCCTGCCTCAGCCTCCCGAGTACCTGGGACTACAGGCGCCCGCCACCTCGCCCGGCTAATTTTTTTATTTTTTATTTTTAGTAGAGACGGGGTTTCACCATGTTAGCCAGGATGGTCTCGATCTCCTGACCTCGTGATCCGCCCACCTCGGCCTCCCAAAGTGCTGGGACTACAGGCGTGAGCCACAGTGCCCGGCCAAGTATTCCTTATTAATTAGATCCAAGACTCCTTGCTTCCTGGATAAGATCTTCAAAGAAGGCCATCCCTGTCCATACCGAGTCATTTGGGCCAGTGTAGTCATAGTTAATCAAAACCATTGGCTCCCACTGCTTCTACCTGAACCACTTGCCACTGGCAGATGCGTAGATGGTGGTCATGTCCTCATCCTTTCAAGGACTCGAGAGACTGTCGTCGCAGTGTGTAGGTTACATACGCCTTTTTCTTCTCTGGCATGTAAGTTGTCAGTGCTTTCGTCTGCAGGGGCCCAGATGCACTCTTCTTCCTCTACCTTTGTCCCTAGGAATGGTGACAAGTGAGGGCTCAGGAAACGTAGTATTTTCTAGACATGATGCTGGGCTCTTCACATGCCATCTCATTAATGACAACTGTCTCCCAGGGTAGATGATGACATCCTCCTTCATAGAAGAAACTGAAATTTCTCTTCATTTTGGTCCGCATCCTGGTTTGGTTGCCATATACTCCTGAAGTCCATGCTAGAGGCATGCTGGGGGGTGTTTCCCCAGCCCAGCGGTGGCTGCAGCTGCCTGGAGCTGCTAGTGTGCCTGAAGGACACAACCCAGTTAAAGTCCTTTAGCATCATAAGGACCTCCTTGGAAATCTCACTGTGGGTTCCCCCCTAGACTGAACAGTGGCAAGGAGCAAGAAGGTTCCAAATCACATTCAAGCACCACTGTGGTCACTACTCCAGTGTTACATACCTGTGGATTAGAAATGGATTAACATTCAAGCAAAATCTACCTTGGCTGAAATCTTTTTTAAAAAATTTGTGTTTTTGTGCAATGCCACTTTATTTTTTTATTTTTTTGTTTTTTTGTTTTGTTTGTTTTATTGAGACGGAGTCTTGCTCTCTCACCCAGGCTGGAGTGCAGTGGTATGATCTCGGCTCACTGCAACCTCCACCTCCTGGGTTCAAGTGATTCTCCTACCTCAGCCTCCCAAGTTAACTGGGACTACAGGTGCCCGCCACCACACCCAGCTAATCTTTTGTATTTTTAGTAGACATGGGGTTTCACCATGTTAGCCAGGATGGTCTCAATCTCCTGACCTCTTGATCCACCTGCCTTGGCCTCCCAAAGTGTTGGGATTACAGGCGTGAGCCACCACGTGCCCCGGCCTTTGTTTTTGATTGACACTTAGTAATTGTACCTATTTATGGGGTTCAGTGAGATATTTTGATGCATTTATACATTATGTAGTGATCAAATTAGACTATTTAGCACATCTATCACCTCATACATTTATCTTTGTGGTGAAAACATTCAAAATCCTCTCTTCCAGCTGTTTTGAAATGTATATGCTAATATATTTCGTAGTACTTGAAATATATATAAGTATATGTAAATATTTCAAAATAGCTAGAAGAGAGGATTCTATGTATGTATATAAAATTTTGAGATAGGGTCTCATTCTCTTGTTCAGGCTGGTGTGCAGTGGTACGATCATGGCTCACTCATTGCAGCCTCAACCACCTGGGCTCATGGGCTCCTCCTGCCCTAGTCTCTTAAGTAGTTGGGACTGCAGGCGCATGCCACCACATGTGGCTCGTTTTTAAATGTTTGTAGAGACTGGATCTCACCATGTTGCCCAGGTTGGTCTCAAACTCCTGGGCTCAAGTGATCTCCTGCCCCAGCCTCCCAAACTGCTAGAATTGCAGACATGAGCCACCACACCCTGTCTGAAATATTAAATATTATTAACCATAGTCATTCAACTGTGCAGTAAAACACCAGAACTCGTTCCCCTATTGAACTGTTGTTCAATTTCTCCCCATGCGCCCTCTTCCCTACTCTCCGAAGCCTCCAGTAGGTGCTCTTCTACTCTCTGCTTCTATGAGGTTAACTGTTTTAGATTCCACATGTGAGAACGTGCACTATTTGTCTTTCTGTACTTGACTTAATGTCCTCCAGTTTCATCCATTTTGCCACAAAAGACAGGATTTCTTTTTTTTTTATGGCCAAATAGTATTACTATATATGTGTGTGTGTATATATATGTGTGTATATGTATATAAAATGTGTATACGTATATATTTATATATAAAATGTATATACGTATATAACGTATATACGTATATATGTGTATATAACGTATGCATGTGTGTATAACGTGTACGTATATATGTTGTAGATACACGTATATGTATATACGTGTGTGTGTATATATACATTCCACATTTTCTTTCTCCCTCCATTCGCTGATGGACATTTAGGTTGATTCCGTGTCTTGCCTATTGTGAATAGTGCTGCAGTAAGCGCAGGAACGCCAATATGCCTTTGAAATCCTAATTTCATTTCCTTTGGATAAATACCCAGTAGTGGGACTGCTGGATCATATGATAGTTCTATTTTTAATCTTTTAAGAAACCTTTATACTGTTTTCCAAAATGGCTGTACTAATTTACATTCCACCAGCCGTGTACAGGAGTTCCCCTTTCTCCACATTCATGCCAGCATTTATCTTTTGTCTTTTTGATAATAATCATTCTAATTGGGGTGTGGTAATACCTCAGTGTGGTATTGGTTTGCATTATTCTGATGATTAGTGATATTGACCATTTTCTCATATAGCTATTGGCTCTTTGTATGTCTTTTAAGACATGGCTATTCAGGTCTTTTACCTGTTTTTAATTGGATTATTTGTGTTTTCTGCTCTGCTATTGAATTTTGTTTGAGTTTCTTATATATTCTGGATATTCATCCCTGTCAAATGTATAGTTTGCAGATATTTTCTTCCATTCTGCAGATTGTCTCTTCAGTCTGTTGATTGCTTCCTTTGCTGTACAGAAACTTTTTAGTTTGATGTAATCCCATTTGTCTGTTTTTGCTTTTGAGGTCTTATACAAAAGACCCTTCCCTTGCCCAGACCAATGTCCTGAAATGTTTCCCCTATCTTTTCTTCTAGTATTTATATTTGGGGTCTTATATTAAGTCTTTAGCCCATTTTGAGTTGATTTTTTAATATGGTGAGAGACAGGGGTCTAGTTTCACTCCTGGATATCTAGATCTCCAGTGTTCCCAACGCCATTTATAAAAGAGACTGTCCTTTACCAGTGTGTATTCTTGGCGTCTTTGTCAAAAATAAATTGGCTGTAAATACGTGGATTTATTTCCATGCTCTGTCTTCTGTTTTATTGGTCTTTACATCCATTTTTATGGTAGTAGCGTGCTATTTTGGTTACTGTAGCTTTGTAGTATATTTAGAGGTCAGAGAGTGTGATGCCCCCCGCTTTGTTCTTTTTGCTAAAAATTGCTTTGGCTTTTGGCGTCTTTTATGATTCCATACAAATTTTAGGATTATTTATTCTGTTTCTAAGAAGAATGTCATTGGTGTTTTCACTGGATTGCATGGAATCTGTGGATCACTTTGTAGCATGGACATTTTAACAGTACTAATTTTAATCCATGAACATAGGCTGTCTTTCCATTTATGTCCTCTTCAACTTTTTCCATTAATGTTTTATAATTTTCATTATAGAGATCTTTCACCTCCTTGGTTAAATTTATTCCCAGGTAATTTTTTTGAAAATGGAATTGCTTTCTTGATTTCTTTTTTTCAGGTAGTTTGCTAGTGATGTATAAAATTCTACTGATTTTTAATTGTTGATTTTGTATCCTGCAGCTTTACTGAATTTGTTTATTATAGTTTTTTGGTAGAGTCTATAGGGTTTTCTATATATAAGATTAGGTCTTCTGCAAACAGAGACAATTTGACTTCCTCCTTTCCAATTTGAATGCCCTTTCTTTTCTCTTGGTTAATTGCTCTGGCTAGGGCTTACAGAATTATGCTGAATAAAAGTGTTGAAAGTGGGCATCCTAGCCCAGTGCGGTGACTCACTCCTGGAATCCCAGCACTTTGGGAGGCTGAGATGGGCAGATCACGAGGTCAAGAGACTGAGACCACCCTGGCCAACACGGTGAAACTCTGTCTCTACTGAAAATACAAAAATTAGCCGGGTATGGTGACTCGCGCCTGTAGTCCCAGCTACTCGGGAGGCTGAAGCAGGAGAACTGCTTGAACCCGAGAGGCAGAGGTTGCAGATCACGCCACTGCACTCCAGGCTGGTGACAGAGCAAAACTCCATCTCAAAAAAAAAAAAAAAAACCAAAAAAAAAAAAAAAAAAAGAAATTGGTCATCTCTGTCTTGTTCCAGATCTTAAGAGGAAAAGCTTTCAACTTTTCTATGTTCAGTATGATACTAACTGTGGGTTTGTCATACGTGGCTTTGTGTTGAGGCACAGTTTCCTCCATACCTAATTTGTTGAGAGTTTTTATCATGAAGGTATGTTGATTTTTTTTTTCTTTTTTTTTTTTTTTTTTTTGAGGCAGAGTCTTGCTCCATTGCCCAGGCTGGAGTGCAGTGGCGCAATCTCGGCTCACTGCGCCTTCGCCTTGTGGGTTCCAGCGATTCTCATGCCTCAGCCACCCAAGTGGCTGGAATTACAGGCCTCTACCACCACATCCAGCTGTTTTTTGTATTTTTAGTAGAGATAGGGTCTCACCATGTTGGCCAGACCGGTCCCAAACACCTGACCTCAAGTGATTCACCTGCCTCAGCCTCCCAAAGTGCTGGGATTACAGGTATGAACCACTGCGCCCAGCTGGTATGCTGAATTTTATCAAATGGTTTTTCTGCATCTATTGAAATGATCATATGGTTCTTGTCCTTGATTCTGTTGATTTGATAGATCATGTTTATTGATTTGCATATGTTGAACCATCCTTTCATCCCTTGGATGAATCCCACTTGGTCATGGTAAATGATGTTTTTAATATACTGTTGAATTCAGTTTCCTATTATTTCATTCAGGATTTTTGCATCCATGTTCATCAAGGATATTGGCCTGTAGTTTTCTTTTTTGTTGTATCCTTGTCTGGTTTTGGTATCAGGGTATGCTGGCCTTATAGAATGATTTTGTAAGATTTCTCTCTTCAATTTTTTGAATAGTGTGAAAAGAATTAGTATTATTTAAATGTTTGGTAGAATTCAGCCATGAAACCATCAAGTCCTGGGCTTTTCTTTGATGGGAGACTTTTTGTTACTAATTCAATCTCACTCTTTATTGATCAGTTCAGGTTTTCTATGTCTTCATGGTTCAGTTTTGATAGCTTGTGTATGTCTAGGAATTTAGCCATTTCCTCTAGGCTTTCCAATTTGTTGGCATACAGTTGTTTATAATAGTCTCTTATAATACTTTGTTTATGGTATTAGTTATAATGTCTCCTTTTTCATCTCTGTTTTTTTTTTTTTAAGTCTACTATAGGTTTGCTGATTTCGTTTACCTTTTCTAAAACATAATCTTTGGTTTTTTGATCTTTTGTATCTTTTTTAGTCACTTTATTTCCATTCTTCTGGTCTTTATTATTTTCTTTGTTCTGCTAATTTTGGGTTTAGTTTATTATTTTCTAGTTCCTTCACATCAGGTTGTTTATTTGAGATCTCTCTACCTTTTTTTTTTTTGAGGCAGAGTTTCACTCTGATCCCCAGACTGGAGTTCAGTGGCACGATCTTGATTCACTGCAACCTCTGCCTCCCGGGTTCAAGTGATTTTTATGCCTCAGCCTCCCGAATACCTGGGATTACAGGTGCCCACCACCACACCCGGCTAATTTGTGGTAGAGACGGGGTTTCACTGTGTTGGCCTCACCTCCTCACCTCAGGTGATCCTCCCGCCTCCGCCTCCGAAAGTTCTTGGGTGTGAGCCACCTGCCTGGCCTGATTGTGATTTTTTTCTTTTTTTAATTTGTTCAGACTTGTTTTGTGGCCTAATACATGGTCCATCATGGAGAATGTTCCATGTGCTGATGAGAAAAATGTGTATTCTGTGGCTGGTGGAGAGAATGTTCTGTAAATGTGTGTTAGGTCCATTTGGCCTAGAGTGCAGTTTAAATCCTATGTTTCTTTGTTGATTTTCTGTGTGGATGATCTGTCCATTGCTGAAAGTGGGATGTAGCGTTCTCTGCTATTATTGTATTGCAGTCTATGTCTCCCTTTAGGTCTAATAATATTTGCTTTATATTGTGTGCACCAGTGTTGGGTGCATAGATATCTAAAATCATTACATCCTCCTGTTGAATTGACCCCTTTGACCTTTGTTTCTTTTTACAGTTTTTGACCTAAAGTCTGCTTTATCAAAATATAGCTACTCCTCTTCTCTTTTTGGTTTTAATTTGCATGTAATATCATTTCTCATGCCTTCACTTTCAGTCTTAGTGTGTCCTTACAGGTGAAGTGAGTGTCTTGTAGGCAACATAGAGTTGGATTTTGTTTTTTGTTTTTTCATCCATTCAGCCGCTGTATCTTTTCATTGAAGTATTTAATCTATTTATATTCAAGGGTATCATTGATAGATAAGGACTTACACCTGCCATTTTGTTAATTATTTTCTGTTTGCTTTGCATGTTCTTTATTCCTTTCTTTCTCTCTTATTGTTTACCTTTGTGGTTTGGTGATTTTCTATAGTGAGAAGCTTTGATTTATTTCTCTTATTTGTGTGTCTGCTGTAGTTACTTTTTTTCTTCGTGGTTACTATGAGGCTTACACTAAACATCTTATAGTTACAATAGAGTGTTTTAAGCTGATAACAACTTAACGTTTGTCTCATAAAATATTTTTGACTTTTGCCCTCCCCCCAAACCTATACTTCTGTTGCTTAATTTACATCTTTATATTGTGTGATCCTTAACAACTTGGTAGCTGTAGTTACCATTAACCATTTTTTACTTTTAACCTTCATAATGAGGATTTGAAAGATTATATTCCACAGTTATAGCAATGGAATTTTCTGAATTTGGTAATTAATTTACCTGTGTCGGTGAGATTAGATTATCATATGTTTCCATGATAGTAATTACACTTTTGCTTCCAGTCGAAGCAACTCCCTTAAGCATTTCTTGTAAGGCTAGTCTCTTGGTAATAAATTCTTGCAGCTTTTGCTTGTCTGGGAAAGACTCCATTTTTCTTTCATTTCTGAAAGATAACTTTGCTAGTAGTTGTTATCTTTCAGCACTTTGAATATATTATCCCATTCTCTGCAAGCCGTTCTTTCTTGGCATGAACAGGTTTTCTGAGAAATCTGTTGATAGGAACCTGCCGGATTCCCTTACATGTGACTTGATCCTTTTCTCTTGCTGCTTTTAGAATTCTCTATGTCTGACTTTTGATGGGTTTATTATAATGTACCTTGGAGAGAGGACCTCTTTGCATTGAATGGATTTAGCATGCTGTGAGTTTCGTGGATCTGGATACCAATATTAAAATTATGTAACTATGACTAATAGTTGAGTGTGGTCCTAGTATACTTTGCCCTCAAATAGGTAAAAGTCCATGAGATTTTATTAAGATTATTGTATTCACCTATATATTGATGTACATAAATATTAAATGCTTTATTATAAAATTTTGAAATTAAAATAAGCATAGTTACAAGCTACAGTATGGCAAAATGCCTTTTTCTTTTTCACTCATCTTTTAGCATCATTGGGTTTTCTTAACTTGAATATATGATTTTAATTCATAAATTTCTTTTATTTAAGGAAAATAAATTTTTAGTGTTTGTGTTTTATTTCTCTTCCCTACCTAGAAACGATGGAAAGAACTTTCTAAGGAAGACTTATCTCCTGCCTTTGATCATTCACCAAACAAAATCATGACTGAAAAATACAATGGGAACAGAATAGGTCTAGAAGAAGAAAAACTGGCAGGCGACCGATGCACAGGACTTTCCTCTAAAATGCAGGATGCAATGGAGGAGAACAGCGAGAGGTAATCTCTCTGTAACTGCATGCTGAAAGATGAGGCTTTTTTATTCTAAAAATAAATTTTATGGGACCAGGTGCCCTGGGATTTCAGGTATGTAATTTTTATATTAGGAAAACACAATCACGCCTGTGATCCCAACACTTTGGGAGGCTGAGGTGGGAAGATCACTTGAGTCTAGGAGTTTGAGACCAGCTGGGCAACACAGTGAGACCTTATCTCTACAGAAAATAAACAAAATTAGCCAGGTGTGGTGATGCGAGCCTGTGGTCCCAGCCACTCTGGAGACTGAAGTGGGAGGATTGGTTGAGCCGGGGAGGTCGAGGCTGCAGTGAGCTGAGATACCACCATGCACTCCCACCTGGGTGACAAAGCAAGACCCTGTCTCATAAATAATAATTAATAATTATGTGGATATGATATATGATATGAAATAATATAGGCCCTTTTTTATTGAATTAATATAACCTTTTTTTTTCTCTGTCACCCAGGCTGGAGTGCAGTGGGACAACCTCAGCTCACTGCTCCACCTCCTGGGTTCAAGCGATTCTCCTGCCTCAGCCTCCCATGTAGCTGGGATTACAGGCACCCACCACCACACCCAGCTAATTTTTGTATTTTTAGTAGAGAGAGGGTTTCGCCATGTTAACAAGGCTGGTCTTGAACTCCTGACCTCAGGTGATCCACCCGCCTCAGCCTCCCAAGGTCCTGGGATTACAGGCGTGAGCCAGTGTGCCCGGCCAAAGAGCCACTGTGCCTGGCCAAATTAATACAACCTTTGTTTCTTACCTGAGGGTATTTGATGACAAAGATGTTCTCAAGGAGCTTTCAGCCAATACTTATAAATAGAAACCAATTCAAAAATCCTTTGAAACAATCATGATTGAGTGTAAAAGTTAATATAATTAGGTGCTAAAATATATGGTATGGTACAGAAAGTAAGTAATATGAATATCTGCCATTTGTACTATAGTTAGAACATAACTGATGATATGCCTTTAATAAAACATTTAAACATGTAAGCTTAATTCCATTACTAGAGGAAGAAAAAGGCGTTTTTTAAAAAATCCGTATGAATGTGGCATCTATTCAGAATTTTAAATTACAACTACATTTCTAAGACTGTCTGTCACAGATTAGGAAGCTGGTAACCTGGTGTAAGTCACATAGCAAAGTGAATGAGCTTTTTCTTTGCTCTGTCCTGCATCTCTGAATACCTTTTCTTCTTCTCTTTTTGCCAAATGTACTTCTTATTGTGGGGAACTTTATCTTGTGGTTATATTTGTTAGATTGGAATGAAAATAGTCAAGGTCTGCCATACATTATAGCCTCACTGCTCTATTTTCCTAATATAAAAATTAAACACCTGAAATTTTATCAGTGCGAATAACATATTCCAATACATAATACATGTATTATTATAGATTATAGTGGAAGAGTTTTTTATGATTTAGCAATGTTATTCCTAATTTTTGACTTCAGTAGTTTTAGACTGCAAAAGAAAGCATGATGTTTTTTGGTTCCCTTTTTTATCTTAAATAGAATACCTTTAAATCAGGAAATAATAGTTTTAAATTACCTTTGCTTTTTCAATAATAAGGCTTTTAGATTCCTAGTGTTATTGCTGTTTTCCCCCTTTTATCTAGTACTATCTGCAGAATTAAATGAAAAACAGGCTTGGTGACTGAAATGGCGTTCTTAGTATTTCAGAAGTGTTGAGTTTTAATCTACAAAGATTCAGACCAACCATGTTAATCCCAGTGAGTTAAATCACTCATCCAAGGTTGTGAATACAGAGGAGACTAGAAAAACCACTCAGGAGTTATAGAGTGATTGCAAAAGGCTGTTTTATGGGGTCTGTGTTTGTTTATGTGCCTGTACATGTTTTCACATGTGGTGGCGGTGTTTTCTTCTTTCCCTTTTTTCCTTTCCTGTCTGATAAATGAGACTGGTGCATGTTTGAAAGCATAGAGGGAGTCCCAACAGAAAAGTAAGAGGAGAAGGCTGATTGCAAAAACAAGGTTACAGAAATAAAAAAGAGGAGGCCGGGCGTGGTGGCTCACGCCTGTAATCTCAGTGCTTTGGGAGGCCAAGGCAGGCAGATCACTTGAGGTCAGGAGTTCGAGACCAGCCTGGCCAACATGGTGAAACCCCGTCTCTGCTGAAAATACAAAAATTAGCCAGGCATGTTGGCACACACCTGTTGTCCCAGCTACTTGGGAGGCTGAGGTGGAAGAATTGCTTTAACCCAGGAGGTTGCAGTGAGCCAAGATCATACCACTATACTCCAGACTGGGCAACAGAGCAAGACTCTATCTCAAAAAAAGAAAGAAAGAAATGTAAAAGAAGAGCATAGGATCGGGGCGTGAAATAAAGTTTACTCTGAACAGTTTTATTTTTTAATCAGTCCCAGTATTTTTAATACCTATAGATAGCTTTGCATTAAAGATCCTAATAAGTTTTATCGAAAGAATTTCAACTTTTTTTTTTTTTTGGAGTTTTTTTGGATGGAGTCTCGCTCTGTCACCCAGGTTGTTGGAGTGCAGTGGCGCAATCTTGGCTCACTGCAACCTCCGCCTCCTGGATTCTAGCAATTCTCCTGCCTTAGCCTCCCAAGTCACTGGGATTACAAGCCCCCGCCACCACACCCAGCTAATTTTTGTATTTTTAGTAGAGACAGGGTTTCACCGTTTTGACCAGGTGAAACCTCCTGACCTTGTGATCCTCCCACCTCAGCTTCCCAAAGTGCTGAGATTACAGACAGGAACCACCACCATGCCTGGCCAGAATTTCAACTTTCAAAAGAAACAGAACACAGTACTTTCTTGTATTCATTTTCATTGTTGAATATCCTCCAAAGCAGTGTTTTTCAAATTGAAGGTCAAATCACATAGTTGTGAAGTTTATTGGATTATAAACATTTTTTAAAATTATCAGCATATCAAAAATAATAACATGAATTTAACAGATGCTGGCGAGGTTGTGGAGAAAAAGGAAAGCTTAAACGCTGTTGGTGGGAGTGTCAATTAGTTCAACTATTGTGGAAGACAGTGTGGTGATTCCTCAAAAACCTAAAAACAGAAATACTATTCAACGCAGCAATCCCATTACTGGTCTACACCCAAAAGAATATAAATTATTGTACTATAAAGACACATGCACGCGTATGTTGATTGCAGCACTGTTCACCATAGCAAAGTCATGGAATCAATCTAAATGCCCATCAATGATAGACTGCATAAAGAAAACGTGGTACATATACAGCATGGAATGCTGTGCAGCCATAATAAAGAACGAGATCATGTCCTTTGTAGGGGCTTCGATGGAGCTGGAGGCCATTATCCTTAGCAAACTAATGCAGGAACAGAAAACCAAATACCACATGTTCTTACAAGTGAGAGCTAAATGATGAGAACACATGGACACACAGAGGGGAACAACACACACTGGAGCCTGTCGGAGGGTGGAGGGTGGGAGGAGGGGGACAATCAGGAAGAGTGACTAATGGGTACTAGGCTTAATACCTGGGGGATGAAATAATCTGTACAACAAACCTCCACGACACAAGTTTCAAGCTTATGTAACAAGCCTGCATGTGTACATACCCCTGAACTTAGAATTTTAACCTGTTTTTATACATGTATGTGTGCTGTATAAATTCCATATATTTACATATACATTGGGTACATATGTAAGTGTGTGTGTGAGGGTACTCTGTTGTGATGCTATTTCTTATTGTAGGTTGCAGAGTTTGAAAGCCAGTATTCTCAATTACAGTCCAACCCAGAAACCCAGTTCACTGAGAGTGAGAAACAACTTGGACATACGAAAAGTCTGGGGCAGGCAGAGTGGCTCATGCCCGTAATCCCAACACTCGGGGAGGCTGAGGCGGGTGGATCACTCGAGCCTAGCAGTTCAAGACCAGCCTGCGCAACATGGCAAACCCTGTCTCTACAAAAAATACAAAATTTAGCCAAATGTGGTGGTACATGCCTGTAGTCTCAAAGGAGGCTGAGGTGGGAGGATTGCTTGAGCCCAAGAGGTTGAGGCTGCAGGGAGCCGTGACCACACCACGTGATGTTCCATGGGCAAGGGCTGCAGGGAGCCGTGACCACACCATGTGATGTTCCATGGGCAAGGGCTGCAGGGAGCCGTGACCACACCACGTGATCTTCCATGGGCAAGGGTCCACGGGAGGCATTCCCATTGATTAATGGCCTCAGTTGCATAAATACATGGGAAAACCTGGGCAGGTCCCACTTGGCAAGTCATTACACAGACTAATTTCTTTAGGCCCCACTAGGGAAGAAAAGATTTTGTCACAAATCGAGAGTAGTCTGTCATTCTCTGGAATTGTGTTCTTAAATTAGATAAAGGCATGCCGTGGTATTTGTCTCTAGTCCATTCCTGAATCATGTAGTGCACTTTTGGAAAGCAAAAACCTCCGTTCCATTCTTCTAAATGAGAAAAATAGTGTGTTCTCAGCCCAACCAGAAAGCATACTCAGTTCCCCCAAATATAGTACAAAACCTTTTAAACTCCTGTATAGCATTAAAGCACTAATTATGTAATCATATAACACTTAATGGATATTGGGCTTATATGGTAAATGACAAAATACTAGATACAAATTATAATTGCTTTTTATACCGCAATGAAAATAAAAAATGAAATAATATGTTGGCCGGGCGCGGTGGCTCAAGCCTGTAATCCCAGCACTTTGGGAGGCCGAGGCGGGTGGATCACGAGGTCAGGAGATAAGAGACCATCCTGGCTAACACGGTGAAACCCCATCTCTACTAAAAAAAAAAAATACAAAAAACTAGCCGGGCGAGGTGGCGGACGCCTGTAGTCCCAGCTATTCGGAGGCTGAGGCTGGAGAATGGCGTGAACCCGGGAGGCGGAGCTTGCAGTGAGCCGAGATCGCGCCACTGCACTCCAGCCTGGGCGACAGAGCGAGACTCCGTCTCAAAAAAAAAAAAAAAAGAAATAATATGTTAGAGAATGTATCTAAATTGGAAGGTTGTTAACGATACCCCCAGGCTCCTGGCAAAAGCTAATAAAGGGCCCCTGGGAGGCTAACCCCCTCTCTGTTTTTACACATATTTTGCCTACACTTGAACACAAATTTTTTCACTAGCAGGTATATGCATATTTGTGATAGTGAATTTTCAATTCAGAGAGTCAATTCTGAGTAAGAGTTTTTGCAAGTCATTATAGCAAATATTCAGATGGAGTTCCGACAGCCAGGGATACCTGTGTATATAATAACAAAAAGTGAAAAAGACATGAGAAAGCACCGTAAGATGAACAAAAATAGCAAAACACAGTCCGTCCTCAAGTTGCGGAATATGTTATGAAGATAAAACAGGTACCCACGTTAGCACATTATTAGTAAATTATAAATTACTTCAAATGAAATGCCGTAAGAATAGAAGGGCTAGAGGGGGTGGAGCAAGGATAATTGAGTATAATTGAAATGAGAGGACAGGAGAGAAGGGAAGGTTTCTATTTTAGTGGGGAACAAATTGGGAGAACAGCAAAAAATGGCAAGAACAAAGTTCTGCATAGCAGGAGAATATTGGCAAGCACTTGCGTGGACATGTGTTCTCAGTTCTCTTGGGTATGTATCTAGGAGTGGAATTGCTGGGTCATATGGTAACTCTGTGTTTAACTTTTTGAGGAGCTGTCAAAAGCTGTTTTCTATGGCAGCTGAACCATTTTACATTCCCACTAACAATCTCTTGGGGAGAGAAGGTTCCAGTACACCAAAGAAGTGTAACATTGATTAAAGTATTCTAATACATAGTTCAATTCAGATTTCTCTTGTCTGAAAAGTTCACCATATAGCTTTTTAAATAAACAGTTTTATGGAAAGATAATTTATATACCAAAAGTTTACTCCTTTAAAGTATACAATTCAATGAATTTTAATACATTTACTAAATTGTGTAGCTGGCACCACGATCTAATTTGAGAACATTTTCCTGATCCCAACTTCTGTAGCTGTTTAAAAAATATTTCAAGATTAATCAAAGATTGATACTGTATTTAGTTGATGTGAGTCTTTGGTCTCCTTTAATCTGGAACTGTTCCCTACCTTTTTCTTCCTTCCTTGACATTTGTATTTTTGAAGCTTCTAGGCCAGTTATCTTTTAGAATGCCTCATACAATGCATTTCTTTAATCATTATTTATCATAGTTAAATTCAGGTTAAACATCTTGACCAGGAAAAAAGTAGTCTCAATGTAGGAGACATTGAAGAGGGATTTGAGATTTTTAAGCACTATTGTGCACTAGGCCCTGTAACCAAAAAAAAAAAAGTTTTAAATCAAGCTGCATGTCTAGGAGTATGCTCTAGAAAAATTACCATGGCAATAATATTTAATTTGAGGGCAGGGAAGCTAGTTAGGCCTTTGCTGTAATACAGAAAAGTGAAAAGAGGGGATGGAAGAAATAGTAACCTACATGTTGCCATTGGCCGTTGTGTGTGTGTGTGTGTGTGTGTGTGTGTGTGTGTGTGTTTGTGTGTGTTTTGAGACGGAGTCTCGCTCTGTCACCCGGGCTGGAGTGCAGTGGCCGGATCTCAGCTCACTGCAAGCTCTGCCTCCCGGGTTTACGCCATTCTCCTGCCTCAGCCTCCCGAGTAGCTGGGACTACAGGTGCCGACACCTCGCCCGGCTAGTTTTTTGTATCTTTTTAGTAGAGACGGGGTTTCACCGTGTTAGCCAGGATGGTCTTGATCTCCTGACGTCGTGGTCCGCCCGTCTTGGCCTCCCAAAGTGCTGGGATTACAGGCTTGAGCCACCGCGCCTGGCCTTGTGTGTGTTTTTATAGAGAGGCAAGATCTTGCTGTATTGCAGAAGCTGGACTTGAATTCCTGGGCTTATGCCATCTTCCTGAGTAGCTTTATTATTTATATAGAACAGGCATTATTATTTATATAGAACAGGACTAAGTATCTTGGGAGTCAAGAGACCTTCCATTGAAACAAAATTTCTGAGACCAGACGCAGTGGCTCATGCCTGTAATCCCAGCACTTTGGGAGGCTGAGGTGGGCGGATCACTTGAGATCAGGAGTTCGAGACCAGCCTGGCCAACATGGTGAAACCTCATCTCTACTAAAAATACAAAAAAAAATTAGCAAGGCGTAGTGGTGCACATCTGTAATCCCAATTACTTGGGAGGCTGAGGCAGGAGAATTGCTTGAACCTGGAAGGCAGAGGTTGCAGTGAGCCAAGATCATGCCACTGCACTCCAGCCTGGGCAACAGAGCAAGACTCCATCCCCCGCCCAATCCCACCACCCAAAAAAAAAAAAAAAAACAAATTCTGTATCAACTATGAAAATGGGAGCTAGAAATGTGTATGATCAAAGAAAAGGATAGGTGCTCCCACAACAGAACATTCATGGAAATATTAAATAGATAGCTTTTATAAAAGCCTTAACCATCAAACATGACCAGGAAAGGGGATCAGATGCAGGCAGTACCCCCTTGTGTTTTCACTCCTGCTTCTGCTGACTAGTTAACAAAAAAGGAAAGAAAACTAACAGTCATCATTTCACGTTTCCAGGAAGTTCCTTGCTTATTTTCAGGTCCCACTAAAAGCAGTTATCAATATAAAACTGTACCAGGAATGGTTGTCAAGGTACATTTCTGAATCATTTAAGAATATTGAGGCTTTTCTTGGCCGGGCACTGTGGCTCACTAATCTCAGCACTTTGTGAGGCCACGGCGGGTGAATTCCTTGAGGTCAGGAGTTCGACCAGCCTGGCCAACATGGCAAAACCCTGTCTCTACTAAAAATACAAAAAATCAGCTGGGCATGGTCGTGCACGCCTAAAATCCCAGTTACTCAGGAGGCTGAGGCACGAGAATCACTTGAGCGTGGGAGGCGGAGGTTGCAGTGAACCAAGATTACACCACTGCACTCCAGGCTGGGTGACAGAGCAAGACGCTATCTCAAAAAAAAAAAAAAAATATTGAAGGTTTTCCCCTCATTATTCCAGTGTTCAGGTAGGGTGAAAACTATGTGGATATGGATGGTTTTATTTGCGCCTAGGTCCTCTGTGTTAGAGTACTCAAGTCCTGCTCTGTGTGCACTTCCTTTTACTTGTTTTTATTTCTTCATAGTGCTCTACGGAAACGTATTCGAGAGGACAGAAAGGCCACCACAGCTCAGAAGGTGCAGCAGATGAAACAGAGGCTAAATGAGAATGAACGAAAAAGAAAAAGGTGGTTATATTGGCAACCTATTCTCACTAAGATGGGGTTTGTGTCAGTCATTTTGGTTGGCGCTTTTGTTGGCTGGACACTGTTTTTTCAGCAAAATGCCCTATAAATAAACAATTAATTTTGCCCAGCAAGCTTCTGCACTAGTAGCTGACAGTGCTACGTTAATCACAGGGGTTTGTCTGCAGCAAACGCCTCATATCCCAAAACGGTGCCGTAGAATAGACACCAACCAGATAAGTGATATTTACAGTCACAAGCTCAACATCTCAGGACTCTTCACTGCAGGTCCCTCTGAAACCCAAACTGTAAATGGCTGTCCAAAATAAAGACATTCATGTTTGTTAAAAACTGGTAAATTTTGCAACTGTATTCATACATGTCAAACACAGTATTTCACCTGACCAACATTGAGAAATCCTTTATCACAGGATTTGTTTTTGGAGGCTATCTGGATTTTAACCTGCACTTGATATAAGCAATAAATATTGTGGTTTTATCTACGTTATTAATGGAAAGGAAATGACATTTAAATAATGTGTGTAATGTATAATGTACTGTTGACATGGGCAGCAACACTTTATATTCTTAAACATTTCAGGGTAAATATATTTTATAAATATCTATTTAATCTTTTGTAGTTAACTGTACTTTTTAAGAGCTCAATTTGAAAAATCTGTTACATAAAAAAATAAATTGTGTGTTGATTGAATTGTACTGGATACATTCTCCATTTTTCTAAAGAGAAGTTTGATATGAGGAGTTAGAAGTCGGAATAAGCAATTTCTACTATACATTGCATTTCTTTTATGTTTTACAGTTTTCCCCATTTTAAAAAGAAAAGCAAACAAAGAAACAAAAGTTTTTCCTAAAAATATCTTTGAAGGAAAATTCTCCTTACTGGGATAGTCAGGTAACAATTGGTCAAGACTTTTGTAAAGAAATTGGTTTCTGTAAATCCCGTTATTAATATGTTCATTTTTCATGAAAATTTCAATGTAGTTGGGGTAAATTATGATTTAGGAAGCAAAAGTAAGAAGCAGCATTTTATCATTCATGATTTCAGTTTACTAGACTGAAGTTTTGACGTAAACATTTTTCAGGTTCTTTCTACTTCAATAAATAGTATGATGATATGCAAACCTTACATTGTCATTTTAACTTCTTAGTATTTTTTAAAAGCATACTGTTTAATGAATTTAACTGCTCATTTGAGTGCTAGCTTTCTTCAGATTTCAACATTCCATTCAGTGTTTAACTTTTTTGTCTTAAACTTGAAATTGTTGTTGTAAATTTAATTGCTAGGAGGCATGGATAGCAAACATTATTATGGATAGCATACCTTATTTCAGTGGTTTTCAAACTATGCTCATTGGATGTCCAGGTGGGTCATCAAGTTACTTTCAACCACAGCTTCTCTGCCTTGTCTCTTTATGTGCCACATAAGGTGTCTGCACAAGGCTTAAGTATTTTAAAGGGGGCAGTTACCATTTAAAAACAGTTTGGTCAGGCGCGGTGGCTCACGCCTGTAATCCCAGCACTTTGGGAGGCCGAGGCGGGTGGATCACCTGAGGTCAGGAATTCGAGACCAGCCTGGCTAACGTGGTGAAACACCGTCTTTACTAAAAATGCAAAAATTAGCTGGGCGTGGTGGTGGGCGCCTGTAGTCCCAGCTACTCAGGAGGCTGAGGTATTAGAATTGCTTGAACCCAGGAGACGGAGGTTGCAGTGAGCCGAGATCGCACCACTGCACTCCAGCCTGGGCGACAGAGCCATACTCCATCTCAAAAGAAACAAACAAAAAACAATTTGTGGCCGGGCGCGTGGCTCACGCCTGTAATCCCAGCACTTCGGGAGGCCAAGGCGGGCGGATCACGAGGTCAGGAGATTGAGACCATCCTGGCCAACATGGTGAAACCCTGTCTCTACTAAAAATAGAAAAATTAGCTGGGCGTGGTGGCACATGCCTGTAGTCCCAGCTCCTTGGGAGGCTAAGGCAGGAGAATCGCTTGAACCCGGAAGGCAGAGGTGGCAGTGAGCCGAGATTGCGCCACCGCACTCCAGCCTGGTGACAGAGCAAGACTTTGTCTCAAAAAAAAAAAGTTTGAAAACCATTGGTATAGATAGATATTTTGAATTGATTTGCATAGTCTCCTTGAATGTGTTAAATTATGTTGAAAGTATGAAAGCAGGATGTAGGTGGTACTATATATTAAATAAGATTTATATAACATGTGCCTGTGTCCTGATTCAGTATTACTGTGTCCTGTAACCTTGAAATGGAGAGGAGGTAAGAGGGACATTTTTTTATGTCTGTCTGCATTAAACATGTGTTGAGGCATCCAAAACCCTTCACATTTCAGGTTTTTATTGGTTTAAAACCTCTTTCCAGTTCGTATTGGTTTGTCTTTGCTAAATACAGTATGTTCCTCTGCAAGTCAAATATAAGTAGACCTCATGACATTTCCAGTTGAAACCAGGCTTGTTTTCGGTACACAGGTGAAGACTTGAGGAAGCCTGTGCCAGGGAGGGCGTGCCTCACCCCTCTGCTGGCTGAATGCGCTTCATCCGCTTACGCTTTGCTTTCTGTTTGCTTTCTGTCCTCTGGGTGGTGTCGCATAGATTTTTAAAACCACATTCAGTGTGATGAACACTTGTTGGTACACTTCTAAGGTTAGTCATCTTTCCTTCTCCGAGCAGATACTTGAGAAGGGCATTGAGAGTGGATGCGTTAAATAGTGTTCAGTTTTTACCAGTAATAATATTTTTTGGTGGATATCGTGAAAACACATGACATCGTGTTGTGCCCATGATCATTATCCTGACTTTTTATTCGGTGAGGTGTGCTGGTCAAAGAGACAGACGTGGCTGCCTTCTCTGGTAACAGCCAGAGAAAAAAGTTAGCAATTCTAGATGGGTTCTACAGCTTTAAAAAAACTTGTTGTATCCTTACGTCCTCATGATATTAAATATTTTCTAATTTTAACAGATTTTAAGAGTCAGATATATACTTTGACTTGAATGAGGTAGTGTTGCTTTTTGAATAGGTTAAGGAAGAAAACATTTTTAAAAAACAGTTTTTTTTTTATTTTCAGGAGTTTTTAATTCGTATCTAATAGATTGACAGCAACCTTTGTTTTAATGCCATGTTCTCTAGCTACACCAAGAAGTTATATATTCCTTTCCAATGTTAGCCAAGTATTTATTTTATGTTAGCCTATGACTGACTTTTATCTATGCTTGCACATA
The DNA here is from genome assembly GCF_002776525.5 of Piliocolobus tephrosceles. NCBI lineage: Eukaryota > Metazoa > Chordata > Mammalia > Primates > Cercopithecidae > Piliocolobus > Piliocolobus tephrosceles. Next base: position 72,945,584 of record NC_045451.1, on the reverse strand, counting down.
TATAGAATGTAAAAATATAATTCTCCATATTTAATGTATCCATATAAAAATGAAAATACTCGGCCGGGCGCGGTGGCTCACACCTGTAATCCCAGCACTTTGGGAGGCCGAGGCGGGCGGATCACAAGGTCAGGAGATCGAGACCATCCTGGCTAAGACGGTGAAACCCCGTCTCTGCTAAAAATACAAAAAACTAGCCGGGCGCGTTGGCAGGCGCCTGTAGTCCCCGCTACTCGGGAGGCTGAGACAGGAGAATGGCGTGAACCCGGGAGGCGGAGCTTGCAGTGAGCCGAGATCCCACCACTGCACTCCAGCCTGGGTGATGAGCAAGACTCCATCTCAAAAAAAAAAAAAAAAAAAGAAAATACTCATTTTCTGCATTCTTAAAGAGTTAAAAAACGTAACATGTAATAAGTACATGGAGGACTTCAGAGCAATATAAAGGCCATTTCTTGTGTTGGAGGAGACTTTATACAATTTGTCCGATTTTCTGCCTTTTGGTCCTTTCATGTTCTTAGTCCATTTCATTGTTGTTCTAATGTTTCTACCAAGAATGAACAAGAAAAGAGAAAAGGAAAAAAAAAAATGTGTTAATCGTTTTCTTTTAATGGTATGTCAGTGGAAGGGGTTCTGATTCTAAGCTAATGTGCACTTGTTGTGCCTGTCCTCTTTGTCTTAAACTAAAGTTGGTGGTATGAATCAAAAAGTGTGGATTGGTTTAAAAAGCAGTTTATGATATGAAATGGTCTTCCAGTTTTTATATCAACTCCTTTGCTTTCAACAGTCAGTTCAAAGCACCATTTATTGATGGTTTACTGTATTCCAGACACTGTATTTTTTCTTTACTTATTACTCTACTTAATCCTCAACACAATTTTATGAAGTAGGTATTGTTGTTAATCAACCTGAAACTGGCATTTCTCCATCCTTTTATGGTGCTGTCATTGAAAAGTCTCAGATGTGTAACATATACTAGAATTAGATAATTCTCAAAGAAAGACTGCAACTGCAACTCATTTCCCTCTGAAAAAAAATATCACTGACTAGATTACATACCTAGTTCCAGACCAGAACCTGCTGGTATTAAAAGTGTTTTGGCTGACTGTTCTATACCATAATGAGTACCTACATTCCCATATTGTCTGCCTGGTTATTGTACAGACTTAAAAATCTAGTCTGCCTTGATTTTTACTTTTCAGATACAGATGTTTAACCAGATTTTTGCTGGGCACAGTAGCTCACACCTGTATTCCCTGAACTTTGGGAGGGCAAGGTGGGAGGATTGCTTAAGCCTAGGAGTTCGATCAAGATCAGCTTGGGTCTCTACTTAAAAAAAAAAAAAAAGAAAAAAATTTTAGCTGAGTATGTTGGCATATGCGTGTAGTCGCAGCTACTCTAGAGGCTGAGGCAGGAGGATTGCATAAGCACAGAAGTTTGAGGCTGCAGTGAACTATGATGGAGCCATTGCACTCCAGCCTGGGCAATAGAGGAGACTTGTCTGTCTCTATATATTTGTGTCTCTGTACACACACACACACACGCATGCACACATAGATGTATATAAAATAGATAAAAACATTTTAAAGATATATATATAAATATATATATATATTTTTTAAAATATAGTCTATTATAAGCCAAATGTCATTAGGCATGTAGTCCATTTCTATGTTCAAGCAGGAGTTCCAGTTCTATAAACATTGGTTTATCTTTTTTTCTGGCAGGTGCACACATGGGTTCTCAGTGATGTGTAGCCAGGGCATAGATTCCTCTCAGTCTGTTGTACCCCGCAGGGAAAGGTGTCTGAGGTCATCCCTCACCTGGCTGTGCTTGATGCACAGTGCATGGCAGAACTAAGTGCATAGCAGAACTAAGTGCATAGCAGAAACGCCTGTTCTGCATTCCCATTTATACATCAACAGCTAATAAAGTCTCTGACTTTTAAGAGGCCCTTATTTGGCTTTGACTTATTTAGATGGTGGGGCCTAGAATCTTATTAATAAAATTTTGAAAAACAGAAATGTATTTTTCACGATTTAAAAGCCGCCTACCTGTGTGGTTTACTCTGGAGTTGACCTGTTCCACTCATCCTTCTCCCCAGTTCATTTGTGTGGTTTCAATTCCACTTTCCCTTATACCCATCTTCAAAGCAGTGTCTATGGGACAGCATTACCAAGAGCCCTGACTGGGCCTGGCGTGGAACTCACTCCTGTAATCCCACCTCCCCCTAGAAGTGCAGATACACTAGAAATTACAGCTGTCTTTGTTCCAGTGCGTATGTGTAGGGGGTAACACGCCTTGGTGGAAAGCAGCTCAGATTGTGTGGACTCCTCAATCCCTGCTCTACCGAGAGCTCCCCAATTCCAATACTGCACACTCAGTGGCTGTGTTCTGTGTGCCTGGTCCTAATACAGCCATTATGTTGTTCATCCAGAATTAAGAATTTAAGCTTTTCACTCCTCTTTGGGTAGTATTATTTAAGTAAGAACTTCTAGGAAAATAGTATGAGTTTGGTTATTTTTCCCTCAGCAGCAGGAATTTTCTGAATATTTAGCACATTCAGTTGCTCCAAGAACAGTATTGAGCAATGCTGCACATGTGCTTTCTCCTAAGGCTGCCTCCCCTGGCGCCTGGGTTCTGGGAAGACTCATTGTCCTTCAGGGAGGGGAGCATTTTTCCTCACTGCCATTGCTGAGCCTTTTCTCCTGCTGTGTACGGTTTAGCCCAGGGCAGAGCCATCGCTGACTGTGAGGAGTGATGGATAGAAGTGTTTACTTGGTTTGCGAGGCCTTGTCTCTAGTGGGTAACAATCTGACAAGGAAAACATTTCAAAGAGCCCTGACTGGGCCTGGCTTGGTAACTCACGCCTGTAATCCCAGTACTTCGGGAGACGGAGGCTGGAGAATCATTTGAGCCCAGGAGTTCGAGACCAGCCTGGGCAACACGGTAAAACCCCATCTCTATTTAAAAAAAAAAAGCCCTGACCCTCTGGGCATTGGGAGAATGAAAAGTTCAGACTTTTGAACTCTTCCTACTTTATTTTTTTAAATTTAGGATGGAAGGTGGGAATTATGCAATTTGGTGAGGATGTTACAGAAACTGCTTCAGGCCTTTCTGGTTTTGCGTTAGACAGTATGTTTTGAGGAGCTCCAAGAATTGCACAGGAATTTTTTTCTTTATACAGACCAGTTTTTAAAGACACATCAAGTTCTTTATTGTGGCTCTGATTTGGCAGATTTTTCAGAAACAGGTTGCTCTTGATATATCAAATTTCTGCTATTAAAAACTTCAGTTATTTTGAGTTTGGTGAATTCAGGAGCGGGAACCTAGGGAAGTCATCTGTGGGGCATCTTTGCACTAAGAGAAGTTTCTGATGAGCCTCCATTCAGTTTAGTAGAATATTGGTGTGGATGTCTGGTGGCACAACCTATTCTTGGTGCAGTTTGGCTTTCCGTGGCCTGAGGCGTAGAGCTGACTTGGGACTGGACCCTCTGCCCACACCCACCTGACCCTTGCACCTTCCCAGCATAAAGCGGTGTGTGAGAGCCACCGTCTCCACAGAAAGCACCACGTTTGTTTCATTTGACTTGTTTGAACCCATTTCTCTTGCCTTTGCCTTTTTAAATAAAAATAGCAAAAATTGATTAAAGTGGAGCCCATTTTTCTTTTCAGTCTTGCAGGTAAAGTCTTTAAAACAACTAACCCTCCCAATGATTTAACCGTATTTTCTTACCCTCCTCCCTGAATAATATTTACAAATAAATAATAACGTGAATTTTTAAAAACACGGTCCTTCAGTTATAAATGATAGTTCATTCTTGGTAAGTGTATCTGTAACAAAATACTGGGGAAGGACATGAGGTATGGTCAACACCTATAGTTCTGCCAACCAGCTTAAATACATAATCTATATTTAACCCACATAACACCTCTTCTAGGTAGACAGCATTCTCCCTATTTTCAGATGAGAAAACTGAGTCAAAGAATAAGTAACTTGCCCAAGATTGCACAGCTAGTACATAACAGAACTGAGATTCACTCTCCAATCTGTAGACTTCCAGTGACTCCCAACCTCATACTTTTTCTATTATGTTACACTGACTCTGTGTTGTTTTTTTTTTTGGAGACGGAGTTTGGCTCTGTCACCCAGGCTGGAGTGCGGTGGCACAATCTCACTGCAAGCTCTGCCTCCCAGGTTCACGCCATTCTCCTGCCTCAGCCTCCCAAGTAGCTGGGACCACAAGCACCCGCCACCATGCCTGGCTAATTTTTTTGTATTTTTTTTCAGTAGAGACGGGGTTTCACCGTGTTAGCCAGAATGGTCTCAATCTCCTGACCTCGTGATCCGTGCGCCTCGGCCTCCCAAAGTGCTGGGATTACAGGCTTGGGCCACTGCGTCCAATCGACTCTGTTTTAAATGGAATATTTAAGTGGGAAAGTAATAGACAACCACTCTTACCTGTTAAAATCCAGAGTAATTCTCTATTTTTTAAATGGAGCACATTTAAAAAACTTGGTGCACCAGTCTGAATTACCACTGCAACAGAGAGATACTAGAACATCAGAGTATTCTCTAAACCAGATCATTATTTCATTCACTTTGATTGATTGAATTAAGTTGTTTATTTTAAAAAAACATGGATGCATGGAAAACATATTTTGCAGCACTCAGAATCAACAAAAAGTACCTTCAGCCACTTCGGTTCAGGTTCTGAAGATTCATGTAATAAACATCCATAGTAGTTTTGAACTCACAGATATCTAATGAGAATGTTTTCTTGATGACTTGACATTTCTCTGTCAGTGTTGGATAATCAAAGGAAAAAAGGACTGTTCCGAACACCAAGGTGCTTGATAAAATTCCGCCAAATACCCTGTCTTTAAAGGGAGTAGCCTAATTCTCAGCATTTGGGAGTTCTTGACTAAACGTGTGGGTACGATTTATATTTCCTATTTATTAATATATATGTGAAGATATAATACTGACAAGTATTTAGATTTGGAGGTTTTGTGGTACTGAGGGGAGCTGGGGGAAGAATGGAAATACCACTGACCTCCTAAAAAGTTCAGTTTCTTGCAAAGTTTGTGAAGTGACATCAAAAACTCAACTGCCCTTACGATAGTCATTCCATCTGTCTGTTGCTTATTTGAACTCTCATTTATTTTTACTTTTTGGCATTAAAATGCAATAAATCTGTCAATTATTTTATGTCTTTTGTATTAATAGTAGCTTAAGATTGGGTCACTTCATTTCAGTAGATATAATTGTTAGTATTATCCTTCAGGGCAAAAAGCATCTGCTAACAACCTGTGATTTAAAACTATAGGCCGACTGTATGTTCAAACAGTATGTTGATAATATTTTTAGCAGTATTACACAGTGGAGGTCCAAATTGGATTAGACTTTTGCATTGAATTCCAAAGTATTGGTAAGTCTAGTACATACTATAAAGTCTTGCTAAATTCTTGTGGGTACATTATTTTTAAAACCTGTCTGTCTGTCAGTATCACATAGAGGTCACTTCTTGAGTAAAACAACATGACCTTAAAAATTCACATAATTCTTGAAAAAGAATATAAGTCATGAGGCCGCGCCACCCCACCCCCGTGTGATATCCGACACCTCAGCCATTTTACCGAGATAACAGTGGGGCACTTAGCGTGGTTGGATGCGGCATGTGGGGATGATTTTTGGTGGCCTTTGCAGTTCATTGTTAGTCCTTTTATGTTTGTGTGCATCTGTGTTCGTCTGTGTTTGGTAAATATGAATTGAATAGATGACTTCTTATTTTATGTTTTAGGCCAAGATTGACAGACACCTAATGTTCATGACTTGAGAATATTCTGCAGCTATAAATTTTGAACCATTGATGTGCAAAGCAAGACCTGAAGCCCACTCCGGAAACTGAAGTGAGGCTCGCTAACCCGCTAGATTGCCTCACAGTTGTTTGTTTACAAAGTAAACTTTACATCCAGGGGATGAAGAGCACCCACCAGCAGAAGACTTTGCAGAACCTTTAATTGGATGTGTTAAGTGTTTTTAATGCGTGTATGAAATGTAGACAGATGTACAAGAAATAAATTAGGAGAGATTACTTTGTATTGTACTGCCATTCCTACTGTATTTTTATACTTTTTGGCAGCATTAAATATTTTTGTTAAATAGTCTTATGTTGGTTTGTGTGCATTATCTTAGGACAGCTCTGCTTCTAATAATATTTTCCTGTGGGTTTATAATTTCTGTAACAAGTAATTGACATATTGCCGAGGCGAGCGGATCACTTGAGGATTTGAGACCAGCCCGGCCAACATGGCGAAACCCCGTCTCTACTAAAAATAGAAAAAAAATTGGACCTGGTGGCAGGCACCTGTAATCCCAGCTACTTGGGAGGCTGAGGCAGGAGAATCACTTGAACCTGGGAGGCAGAGGTTGCAGTGAGCGAAGATATCACCGCTACATTCCACCCTGGGCAATGAGTGAAAACTCCGTCTCAAAAAGTTTTTTAGTTGCCCTTCAATAGTCTTTCTATCCTTAATCGTACAGGTTAGGTGAAAGCAATAATAGAAGAGTTAACGATATTCCTTTGTTACTTGGGAGAATATTAATATAGATAATGGTGTTGCCTTAAGATCGACAGTAATTTCAAACCAAGTAACAGCAGTTCAGTGCAGTTTTTAGAATCACAGCATCATTCCTGTGTGGGATGTTGTGCTTTCCCCAAACAATTCCCATTACAAGAAAACCAGGGCTGGGCGCAGTGGCTCACACCTGTAATCCCAGCACTTTGGGAGGCCAAGGCGGGCAGATCACGAGGTCAGGAGATCGAGACCATCCTGGCCAACATGGAGAAACCCCGTCTCTACCAAAATACAAAAAATTAGCCAGGCGTAGTGGTGCGCGCTCATAGTCCCAGCTACTCGGGAGGCTGAGGCAGGGGAATCGCTTGAACCCGGGAGGTGGAGATTGCAGTGAGCCGAGATTGTGCCACTGCATTCCAGCCTGGCAACAGAGCCAGACTCCGTCTCAAATATATATATATAACAATTTTTTTTGTTTTGCCAACTTTGAAAATCAAAATATTCATAAATACATCTATTTCATATATTTAAATGACTTAGGTTCCTTTTTGCCTATATGCCAGGTTTTCTGGGTCTATTTTAGGAGTACGTAAACTATTCCTGCTAAATAGTTCCTGAAGGATGCATGAAAACTTTCTTTTTTTTTTTTTTTTTTTTTTGAGACGGAGTCTCGCTCTGTCGCCCAGGTAGGAGTGCAGTGGCCAGATCTCAGCTCACTGCAAGCTCCGTCTCCCGGGTTCACGCCATTCTCCTGCCTCAGCCTCCCGAGTAGCTGGGACTACAGGCGCCGCCATCTCGCCCGGCTAGTTTTTTGTATTTTAGTAGAGACGGGGTTTCACCGTGTTAGCCAGGATGGTCTCGATCTCCTGACCTCGTGATCCGCCCATCTCGGCCTCCCAAAGTGCTGGGATTACAGGCTTGAGCCACTGCGCCCGGCCAGATATTAATTTTTTTTTTTTTTTTTTTTTTTTTTTGAGACGGAGTCTTGCTCTGTCGCCCGGGCTGGAGTGCAGTGGCCGGATCTCAGCTCACTGCAAGCTCCACCTCCCGGGTTCAGCCATTCTCCTGCCTCAGCCTCCGGAGTAGCTGGGACTACAGGCACCTGCCACCTCGTCCGGCTAGTTTTTTTGTGTGTTTTTAGTAGAGACGGGGTTTCACCGTGTTAGCCAGGATGGTCTCGATCTCCTGACCTTGTGATCCGCCCGTCTCGGCCTCCCAAAGTGCTGGGATTACAGGCTTGAGCCACCGTGCCCGGCCCTGAAAACTTTCTTATACTACAAAGTAGTATGGGAAGATGATCTTTCCATGGTGTCCACAAAGCCTCTGGAAAGAATCATCTACACTCGGCTACCCGTCTGCTCTCTTCCTGCACACCCTTCCCCCACTCCCAAAATGACCCAGAAACGTCATTTTAGCTTGTACTGTAGCTTAATGAAGCTACTGCTCTTCAGGTTTCCCTTCTGTGACTTCTTGGCAGCATCCTTAAGAACTCTTTGAAAGTCTCTCCTTCGCCTCCAAAAGACTTGTCTCTGGGTTTTCTTCGTCTCAGTTCTGCCTGACTCTGGAATACTGGGGTTTCCAAGGACTCCATCTTTGGGCCTTTCATTTTAACACACTTAACCTTGGGTGATCTGATTTTTCCGCAAGTCTTTAATACCAGTAAGCTGATTACATGCAACTTCTTCAACTCCAGGCCAGATGTCACTTCAGAGTTACAAACCATACATCCAGTTCCCTAAGTGGTCATTGCATAAGCTCCTTACCCTCTAAAATTTAACATGATTTCCCTCCTTTCGTCTCTTCCTACTGTATTCCATTTAGCTGGTGGCACCCCCTGGAAACCTGAAATTCATCTTGAGTTCCTCCACTTAGACTTCACGTCCTGTTTGGTTACAAAGTCCTGTCAGTTCTGCACAGTGACTCTCGCTGCCACTGCCCCTGCCTTGGTTTAAAGTTCCATGCTTGTCCAACCCATGGCCCACGGGCTGCATGCCACCCAGGATTGCTTTAATGCAACCCAACACGAATTTGTAAACCTCCTTAAAACGTGAGGGATTTTTTTGCAATTTTTTTGTTTGTTTTGTTTTGTTTTAGCTCACCAGCTATTACTAGTGCATTTTATCTGTGGCCCAAGACAATTCTTCCAGTGTGGCCCACAGAAGTCAAAAGATTGGACACCCCTGACTTAAACCTTCCTTGTGTGTGCGGGTCACAGCACGCAGGTTCCTGCCTAGACATGCCTGTTTGTGCCAATCCACTCAGCACAGCTTCCAACTAATTTAAGATCTGTTACCCTCCTTAAAATTCGCTTACGGCACCTTAGACAATTTCGTCTTCATTTTAAATCACAAAGCCTCAGCACCCACCTGCCCTGATAAGGCACCCTAAGCTGCAGCCATCCCAAACGATTTGGAATTAGTGAACTGTTGCTCATTTGCTCAATGAATATGTAGTGAACACACTTACGTGCTTGGCACTATAGGAGACAGTGGATGTTCAGTGATGGGGGAAAATGACTGTAGTCTACTGTGGTCTTATGGCAGAGTTAAAACAACAAACCTGTAAATAAGTGAGATACTAGGAGTCGTTGGCACCGAATGTTCTTTTGGGATGGCCACGTAAGCCCCCAGTTTGGAAAGGGCAAGACTCGAGCTTTCTGGATTGGATGCGACTCTACCCTGTGGTCTGCAGGACAGGCAGGCATGTATGCCCAAGGCAGCTCTGGAAGCCACGAGAAGCATCTCTGAAATAAGCCGTGTCTGCCACTGCCCTATGCGGTCACTTATTTTTGATGAAAAACCAGTATCTTAACCAATAGAATCAGAAACATATATTCTGCTTGGAAAATAATGCCATCTAAGTAGAAAACTAAAAATTCTTAATTCAGGCCGGACACAGTGGCTCATGCCTGTAATCCCAGCACTTTGGGAGACGAAGGCGGGCGGGTTTACCTGAGGTCAGGAGTTTGAGACCAGCCTGGCTGACATGGTGAAACCCCATCTCTACTAAAAAGTACAAAAATTAGCCGGACATAGTGGTGCACGCCTATAATCCCAGCTACTCAGGAGGCTGAGGCAGGAGAATCGCTTGAACCTGGGAGCCAGCAGTTACAGTAAGCTGAGATTGCACCATTGCACTCCAGCTTGGGCGACAAGAATGAGACTCCATCTAAAAAAAAAAAATTCTTAATTCAAATGTCCCCAGGATGACTTGATTTTAACAAATCTGCTTCAGTCTAACTGTGGTAGAGACATTTACTCCTTTCCAGATATAGTTGGTTCTCCTTATTCGTGGGTTCCCCATTTGACATTTGACATTTGTGGGTTCAATCCACGACAGATCAAAAGAAAATAATACCACAATAAAAAGTAATACAAATAACACAGTATAGGCCAGACACAGTGGCTCATGCCTGTAATCCCAGCACTTTGGGAGGCCCAGGTGGGCAGATCACTTGCCGTCAGGAGTTCGAGACCAGCCTGGCCAACATGGTGAAACCCTGTCTCTACTAAAAATACAGAAGTTAACTGGGTGTGGTGGGGCTGAGGGCGGGGGGCGGCGCGGGAGCGCCTGTAATCCCAACTACTCGGGAGGCTGAAGCAGGAGAATCACTTGAACCCGGGAGCGGAGGTTGCAGTGAGCCGAGATCGCACCACTGCATTCCAGCCTGAGCGACAGAGCAAGACTCCATCTCAAAAAATAAAAATAAAAATAAATAAAATAAATACAGGGTTGGCGGAGTCACTCAGTATCGTTTTCGGTTCAGTGTACCAAGAAGCACAAGGAAAAGCGTCTTTTCCCACCCTGTGGAACTCGAGCAATGATCACAGATTGCAAACGCGGAAAAATGGACGGAGCAGTTCGTCCATGTAAGGATTCGGATTTCTGCGCTGAGTTTTCCATGACTGTCCTGCCCCTTCTCCAACAGCGAAAAGAATGGCACTTTTCTAGCCAGGATTGGAGGTGGGTGCTGGTGAGCAGGCGCAAGGTGGGCATCGTATTGCAGCCTACGGGCGTTACCGTCTCAATGCACAGTGTCTCAGGAACCGATGCTTGTGGAACGCAGGCAATAGGAAAAAAATTATATGAATGCAAAGAAACCACGCCGCCGGAATGTCTTTGGATGAAGTGACTAACGCACCTGAATAGTTAATATTAATCTGCTTGTGTTTCTGACAGTCTTAATGGACTTCGAGGAAGTTTGAATAAAAATGACAGGTAATGCATATCTGTGTTTGAGCAACAATCTGCTAAGCTGGAGTTCGACATGAATAATTTTAGCCGAACATGAGTGAGGGAAGCTCAGCGCTCTCCAGCTCTGCGAGTCCCCAGCATGGCCCTCCGCGTGGAGCTGGGTCTGCAGAGCTGGCCCGAGCCCGGCCGCCCCCACGGCCTGCACCTGCGGTCCCCTCAGTACTCCCTGAGGCCGGACCGGGGCTTCGCCGGCGGCTAACGCCTAGCGGTGATTTCCTGCGAGGGGAGCATCTGCGCAGGGCGATCGCGAAAGTTCTCCTGCTGGCTGCGGGGTCGTCCTGCCCGAGAGGCGTCCGCACCGGCGTATCTGGGCCCGCAGCCGTGTCGAGCGGGTGTCCGGTGTTTTATGGGAAGCTCCGAGAGCCCAGTCCGTGGCCGCGCATCCGCCCACGGCTCCCCTGGAGGCACAGGCCCCGGCTCACTTCCCCACTCAAAACTCCGCGGGGACTTGTGCCGTCCGCAGCTCCGGTCGGGAACGACGCAGGGAAGCGGGTTCCAGGAAAGGCTCCACCTCGGAGCGGGGTGGCGCAGCCCAGGGCACGGCCCTCCGCCCGCTAGGGGGCCCGACGGCGCCAGCACAGCGCGCGCACCACGCCGCGCGCACCACGCCGCGCGCACCACGCCGTTCCGTTCCCGCTTTAGAGAAGTCCCAGGAAACGGCGAGGAGGAAGATACCTTGGAAGCAGCGCCGTGAACGGTTCCCCACCCGAAGGAAGAAGCTCGTTCCCTTTTGGCTCCAGGACTCTTCGGGGTGGGGCTGCTGCCCTGAAACCAGCTCCATCTCCCGAAGACCGAAAGCCGTGGTGTCGCTGGGGCCAGGGGCGAGACGTCGAACACGTGGGTTGGATGAGAAGGCGCTGGAGACGGAGGGTGTGGTCGCGGATGGGAATGTGCTGAAGCCCCTGAGCTGTGCGAGTAAAAATGGTTGACAGTAAGTTTTATGTGTATTTTACCATGATTTGTGTGTGTGTGTAGAAGTTCTGTTTATCAGTACAATGGGAATAATATTGGTACCTATAGTTCGCAGGGTTGTTGAGAGGAAGAAATAAGATCTCAAGTGCTTATCACAGCATCCAGCGCCTAAATACGCAGGAATAGTAATACAATGAGCAGCTGAAGAATGTGCTATTTATATTAAAACAAAAACGACATCAGGCCGTCCCTCAGCCAGGCAGCAAAGTTAGCACCCAGGCAGTGAGCCATGGTGTGGTGTGTGCTTTCGCATGGGTGTGAAGAGAACGCCTTACCTCTATGGTCTCCCTCCCCAAACACAAAACCCCATCTAACCGTGAGAAAAACACCAGACACGTCCCCGCTGAGAGGACAGCGGGCCAGGCCTCCTCAACACTGACAGGCTCATCAGCAACAAGGAAAGTGTCTCAGCTGGGGAGGAGCCTGCGGAGACGAAACACAACCACCAACTGCAACAGGCATCCTCGGTGAGCTCCAGCCCAGAAAATGACATCAGGCTAAAAGCTGCGGCCGGGCGCGGTGGCTCACGCCTGTAATCCCAGCACTTTGGGAGGCCGAGACGGGCGGATCACGAGGTCAGGAGATCGAGACCATCCTGGCTAACACGGTGAAACCCCGTCTCTACTGAAAATACAAAAAACTAGCCGGGCGAGGTGGCGGGTGCCTGTAGTGCCAGCTACTCGGGAGGCTGAGGCAGGAGAATGGCGTGAACCCAGGAGGCGGAGCTTGCAGTGAGCTGAGATCCGGCCACTGCACTCCTGCCTGGGCGACAGAGCGAGACTCCGTCTCAAAAAAAGAAAAAAAAACTAAGGGAAGCTGAATAAATGGTGGGTTTTATTTATACCAATGGATCAGCATTAGTTCATTAATTGTGACAAATTTGCCGTTCTAATATAAGATGTTAACAAGAGGTGAAACCGGGTGTGAGGCATAGAGGAACTCTGTGTTAGCTTTGCAGTTGTTCTGTAAATCTACAACTAATCTAAAATTTAACAATTACTAGAAAGAAAGGAAGGAAGACTGAAAAAAGGGTTCAAGAGGAAGTGATAATATTGAAGACAGGAGAAGAAACTGTGACATACAGATAATAGGAGTCCCTGAAGAAGAAATCCAAAGTAAACAGAAGACTGAAATTTGTAAATCAAGAAAAGGTTCCTGAAATAAAATAATTTGAAACTACATACTGAGAAACTTTATATATATTTATGTATTTTTAAGAGACGGGGTCTCGCTGTCTTGCCCAGGCTGAAGTACGGTGGCCCCTTCGAAGCTGCTCCCTGAGCCTGGCTCCCAGGCATCTCACAGGCACTTGGTGCTGGCAAAAGTGGTATTTCTTTCTTTTAAAAATGTAATTTATTTTTATTTGTTTGTTTGTTTGTTTATATATTTATTTTAGATGGAGTCTCGCTCTGTCTCCTAGGCTGGAGTGCAGTGGTGTGATCTCGGCTCACAGCAACCTTCACCTCCCAGGTTCAAGTGATTCTCCTACCTCAGCCTCCCTAGTAGCTGGGACTACAGGCGCCCGCCACCACACCCAGCTAATTTTTGCAATTTTAGTAGTTACGGAGTCTTACCATGTTGGCCAGGCTGGTCTTGAACTCCTGATCTCAGGTGATCTGCCTACCTTGGCCTCCCAAAGTGCTGGAATTACAGATGTGAGCCACTGCGCCTGGCCTCAAATGTAAATTAATTTGTTAAACTTTGGAATGTTTCCAATATACACAACAGTGTGGAGAATCGTGTCATAAGCCCCGTGGGTTACCCCAGTCTCAAGCGTTTTCAACACTGCTCTTCTTGCAAACTCACCTCCAGGGGTCATGCGATGTCCTACACATTAGTCCGATAAGGGCTCTTTACAACTTCGCCTGGTGGCAGTGTCATTATCCCATTCAGCAAGATCCATATGCATTAACACCTTCTAACGCCGTGTCTGTCTTCAGTTTTCCACAGTTATCTCAAAAACGTGTCTTTGCTGTTGATTTGCTTGGATAAAGATCCAAGTTTTGTCCACCCAGTGCATTTTCTGGAAATGGCAGCTGAGTGTCTGGTCCTCTGTAGCAATGCCCTTTCCCTTTTGGCCCCCATGCTGCTTATTCCTGAGGAAAAACATGGGTCATTTTTCCTATGAAATCTCCCACAATTTGGATGTGGTGATGGTATCTTTGTGGTGACATTTGTCAGTCCCTCTGTCATCTATTCCCGGAAACGGATCACTACGTCCAGGTGCCCGTTAGATTTCAGTGTGACGTTCGTGGCAGGAACCCTCCATGACTGGTGCTGTGCACTTTGGTGTCACATCCGGAGACACTTCATGTCTAGTTGTCCCACTTTTCGTAAAACTAAGATTGATTGGTGGACACAGTTGGTGTCTGACCCAGCCTCACGAAGCGCCTCTTCACCCTCTCACCTGGTGGACTTCAGTAGCCATTGGTGATCATTGCCTCAATCTTTATTTCATTAGAGAAAGCAACATAGGAACTTTCTAATTCCATTTCCCCCTGCATTTACTAGCCATGGTTTTTCTTTCTACAAACAATCTGTCTTGAGCCAGGCGTGGTAGCTCACATCTGTAATCCAACACTTTGGGAGGTCAGAGGTGAGAAAATCACTTGAGGCCAGGAGTTTGAGACCAGCCTGGGCAACACAGAGAGACTCTGTCTCTACAAAAACTAAGAAATTAGCAAGGCATGGTGGTGGCGGGCACTGTGATCCCAGCTACTTGGGAGGCTGAGGCAGGAGGATTTCTTGAGCCCAAAAGTTGAGACTGTAGTGCGCTATGATCAGGCCACTGCACACCAGCCTGGGCAACAGAGAGACCCTATGTCTAAAAATCAAAGCATACTTTCCTTCATCAACTACTAAGGTGTTCTGAAATATGGTTTATACTGTCGAAACAAGATAGATAATGCTTGATTTTTTCCTTTTATTTATCAATTTTCAGACTAGTTAGTGTCCTAGAAAGCACCAATGGCATCTAGTTATTTATTTATTTATTTATTTTTAATTTTTTATTTATTTTTTTGAGATGGAGTCTCGCTCTGTTGCCAGGCTGGAGTGCAATTGCACAATCTCGGCTCACCACAACCTCCACCTCCCAGGTTCAAGCGATTCTCCTGCCTCAGCCTCCTGAGTAGCTGGGATTACTGGCATGTGCCACCACACCTGGCTAATTTTGGAATTTTAGTAGAGATGGGGTTTAACCCTGTTGGTCAGGCTGGTCTTGAACTCCTGACCTCAAGTGATCCGCCCCCCTTGGCCTCCCAAATTGCTGGGATTACAGGCATGAGCCACCATGCCTGGCCAATTTTTTATTTTTTAAGATATTATTTGGAGTTCATATATTTTTATGTACTTAAATGCATGTAACAATTGTTATTTTTGATTCTTTCAAATGATACATTTTTGGTACACGGCAGGTGTACCAATCCTTTTGTGACAGGCAAAAGCAAATACTAGAAAGGTGAAGAAAGAGACTCAGCGGGTGGCGCTGGCCAGGTTCAGCACAGGTCATGTCAGTAACGTGTGGCAGCGACAGGAAGCGCCTTCCAGGAGCTCAGGGGAAAACACTGAACACTGCTCCTCTGTGAAAATGGATAGAGTCACATAAGGATGAGGTCAGACCTACTGAATGTCGCTTAAAAAGACAAAATGGCTCCCAAACCAAAATCTAGTTGTCGGCAGTAGCATGCCTAAAGAAATAATGTGTCCGTCAGAAGGAGTTTAGTAATGAAGGGAGCATGGTGGCGAAGCACAGAAGAAAGTCTCTATTTTACATGGCAGAATATTCCTATCTTGGACATCTATCCAGCCAGCCAGCCAGCCAGCCAGCGCAAGGACCCAACGCCATGAAACATTTGAGTCCAATGACAGCCCCTCTTGCTTTGATTCCATGCCCACTAGCCAACTTCCAGATAAGCTTTCTGCCTCCTGGAATATAACATTCACGGGCCAGGTTAAGAAGAATGCACAGTCATGTTTTTCAGCAAGCAAATTGGCCCAGCTGACCACATGGCTTGGCATTTTGTGAGTTTAGTTATCACGTGTCAGTAACCCTGAGTTACATCAATCACAAGTCAAGGACAAAGGGACATTTCTGGGATGGCAAAGACACGGACAGACCTAGAGCCAAGGTGACTCCCTTAAGT
Source organism: Piliocolobus tephrosceles (assembly GCF_002776525.5). Taxonomy (NCBI): domain Eukaryota; kingdom Metazoa; phylum Chordata; class Mammalia; order Primates; family Cercopithecidae; genus Piliocolobus; species Piliocolobus tephrosceles. Next base: position 72,929,634 of record NC_045451.1, on the reverse strand, counting down.
GACGTTCTGTGGGGCCTTCAGCAGTCTGTGCCCAGCCTTCCCCTGCAGAAACCCTACCTCACTGTGCTGCTTAGAGGCTTCTAGGCCAGGCGCGGTGGCTCACGCCTGTAATCCCAGCACTTTGGGAGGCCAAGGCGGGCAGATCACGAGGTCAGGAGTTCAAGACCAGCCTGACTTACATGGTGAAACCCCCGTGTCTACTAAAAATACAAAAAGTTAGCCGGAAGTGGTGACGGGCACCTGTAGTCCCAGCTACTTGGGAGGCTGAGGCAGGAGAATCACTTGAACCCGGGAGGCAGAGATTGCAGTGAGCCAGATCGCTCTACTGCACTCCAGCCTGGTCGACAGAGCGAGATTCCCTCTCAAAAACTAAAAAGAAGCTTCTAGCCCAGTTTTAGTGAAACAAACCCTAGCACCCAGTCTCCAAACGCTACTTATAGTCAGAGTTTGCCTAACTAACGTCTGTATTATTTGAATCAGAGCCAGACTTGCTGTTGATATTTGTGACATGACCAAAAAGTGACTGGAATTTAAAATTCTCACCATTGTTGTGGGTTAAGAGGATGAGTGTCTAGGAGTCCCCATGTGAAATCCAAGTCCAAGTGGAAGCACAATTAAGTCAGGACCGTGTTGCTAGGTGTTTGAGAGGAACTCATTGCTAGCCTGAGGGGCGTGATGGAGGCTGCAGATGGAGACAGGTACGGCTCCTGGACCTCCGTGCGGGAGTGCAGTAAAGTCACCTGAGAGTGCTCCAGGTGAGAGATCTACAGATCCTATAGGACACACGAACGTCAGGGCAGGCGTCAACAGACCCCAATTTTAGAAAGCAAGACTGAAAATTAATTCCTACATTAGGTGACCACCAGCCAAAGTGAGTTTAAAATATGAATGAAATTCAAGGTCGTAGGGAATCCCCATGAGGCCACAGGCATGGGAGGGACAGCGAGATGGCCACGTGGTAGGAGCATGGGCCCAAGCATCTGGGCTACTTCCTGGTGCAACTTGCTCCTTCTTGACCTGCTCGAGCCCGATCCCGTGTATTCCACTGAAGATGGAGTGCGGCTGTGCACATCCAGTGGCTAGCTCGTGAGTCAGACAGCACTCATTCATGATGGGCAGCTCAGGCCACAGGAGGACGTGGTGGCCCATGGTCATTCAATGTCTGCTAGAACCTGGTAGCAAGCCAATAACTGTTTCTCGAAAGGAGAGTATTCACTGAGAGTAGCATATTCTAACAATCTGAGAGTTTGCACTGTCTTCACCCATGAAGGCCTGCCAGAGGCTCCATGCTGCTTCCTTATCCATCACTGGCAGTTTAAGCCCCATCAGTTCTGCAGGGTCACACAGGCCAAATGCAAAGCAGCTGGTACAACTGACCTATTGCAGAGACATCTCTTACTCTGAGCCCTACTCAAAACTGGCGGCTGGAACGGCCACTGAGTCAGCGGGCTGGAGTAGCAGGCCTGGAGGAGTCACATACTGCCTCCAAGATCCCGTGAGGCCCACTCAGTGCTGTTACTCTTCCTTGGCACTAGGAGGGACCAGTTGCCGAAACTTGTCCTTCACTTGGAAGAGATATCTTGACATGCCCCGGACGACTGGACCCTTTAACATTTTTGGAGGGCTGATTTCTCGACCTCTGGCACAAGTAGCGGCTACTCCAAGTCTCAAGTAGTAGTTATGTCCTGCGCAAATGTCCCAACTGCATGTTTTGCTCGATATAATGTACTAGTGGAAGGGAAAGGTGATCAGGGTTCCTGGTGACTACATTATGGCACAGGGCTAGAAAGCTGATATAGCCAGACTTGGGGCAGTGAAGATGTATTACTGGCCTTACCAGGTGAAAGGAAACTGCTTCTGATGATATTTACTAGGTATAAAGAGGCGTCTGTCAAATCAGTAGCTCCATATAGATGACAAGGAATACGTTAATTGCTCCAGTAACGAAACTACATCTGAAATAGCAGCTGCAAGTGGAGTCACCACCTGACTGAGGGACAATCCATTGTCATCCCCAAAGATACATCAGTCTATGTGCAGGCCAAATAAGTGGCTTGGATGGGGATATGGTAGGAATCACCACGCTTGCATCTTTGACTACTTTGATGGTGGCACAATTTCTGCAGTCCTTCCAGAAATGTGATACTGCTTTTGGTTTTAAGATTTTTTTTTTTAAGTAGAGGCAGTCAGTGGCTTCCTCTGGGCCTCTCCTGCCATAATTGCCTTGTACCACAGGTCAGGGAACTAGCGCATGGATTCTCCAAGTTCCTGAGCACATCTCTTCCAGATATTGTGCATTCCAAAACTGGGACACCACTGTGAGAAGAACATGAGCCAAAATGCCATTGGTCACCTGCCCTCCACAAGCTCCTCTGACTGGGGGACATTGGTGGTGTTTTGCATCTCCAGGAACTGGTGCCAATTCTGAGCCAGCTTCTAGTCCTTTCACATCTGATTCTTTTGCCTTCTCCAGCGCACAGTCACACTAGAAAATGGGTGCAGTCCCCTTTAGGGAAGGCTGAGATAAAGACCAGCGATAGGAATGTCTGGCAGTGTAATGAGGTCTTTCCAGCAGGAGACTGGCTCCCTGCATCAAGAGAGCTCTCGGTGTGTGGGACGGATCATGTCAGCGATGTGACCAGGGACTCTTCACTCTGTGTTGGGGCGATTCAGGTCAGATTTCTGTTTACTAGACGGAAAGCTTTTCTGATTATGCAGCTCAGATAGGACATCAGTGGGTCTCCTCTCTGTTTCAGTTCTAGGGACATCCTGACCGACAACCAGCACTGCAGGTCCCTGTGAGTTAGACTGCTTTGTTCCTGTGTCTGTTACAGTAACCACGCCCAGTTTGTCTTTGGTGATTAAATAATGCCCCTTACTCTCTGCAGCCCGGGAACCCACCATCCATGTGGAATGAGTGGTACCCATCAAATGAATCCGCTGCTGCTGTAATTCCTGTCCACCACAGAGCTCCCCAGGGATGCTGGTGCTCCCCTCACAAATCTGTTTCTCAGAGCCCTGGTGGTGAGAGCATGCTTTCTGGGCCCACCTAGGGGACACGGGGAGGGGTGAGTGAGCAGGTCTCACACGATCGGTGCACTCTGATATTCCCCTCTCCCAAAGCCCCTGCACACCTGTCTTCCTCTGGAGCACCCCAGCACTTCCCTTTCATTTGGTGTGGGCCCCTTGGGTCCATGTTTCATAAAATGTCCCGGGCAAACTGAGATGCCCCCAGCCCCAAACTAACACATTAGATCTGAAGGCAGCTTGATGATCCCGTAACAAAAACTTTGACCTAATATCATTTTACATTCATTCAAACTCCATCTCACACCCTTGGGTCCATGTCCACACTTATTTCCCAGGTTTCTCTCAGTACAAATGGCAAAATCAGGCAGTTCTTTTGTTTTTCCCCTCAGGGACTTGCTGGAACTTGAATCTGGTTCTGGGTCTAGAACAAGGGGTGGTGGTCAGGCTGGTTCTGAGGACAGTAAGTGGCGTCTTCCCAGACAAAGGGACAAGAATGTACTTTGGCAGGGATTGAGGGCTTCTTCTGTGGACAAAGAGGTCTTAGCGGACTCGGCAGGGTTTACGGTCCCCTGCAACACTGGAGCCTGCCCATATGTCTTTCTTCCAACCCTGGGTCCCATTCCCTCCTGGTCAGTGTCCTAATGTTAGCAAAAGAGACCCGAGAGGATGGAGGGTCCATCTGTGCTGTAATTCAGCCACACACAGGGTTAGACTTTGGATGTGGCTTTCAGAAATCTTGGCTGTGTTGCTACAGGAGATAAGCGGTGTTGTTTTGTTTTGTTTTGAGACAGGGTCTCTCTTCATTGCCCAAGCTGGAGTGCAGTGGCATGATCATGGCTCACTGCAGCCTTGGCCTCCCAGGCTAAGGTGATCCTCCACCTCAGCCTCCAGAGTAGCTAGGACTACTGGCGCCCACCACCTCCAGCTAATTTTTAAATTTTTTGTAGAGACGGGGTTTTGCCGTGTTGCCCAGGCTGGTCTTGAACTCCTGAACTCAATCCATCCACTCGGCTCAGCTTCCCCAAGTGCTGAGATTACAGGCATGAGCCACGGCATCCAGCCAGAATCATTAAATTGTAAGGCTAATCAGATGAGACAACCAATTCCTGAAAACCCAGAATCAATTCAGAGAATTCATCTTTAAGATTCTGTTTCTGTAGGACCAGCCGGCTTCCAGTACCAAATTCTGCTGTCAGTCAGGAATGAATCAGAGAAGCGGAGCCCCTTGGAGGTAGGGGCATGTACCCGTGCGCGTGATGTTATTTGTCACAGGGACTTGACCTTCTGCAGCTGTGGGAGCTGGGTAAGCCCCCTCTCCAAGGCTGTCTCCAAGGGCAGGCAGAGGCGAGGGGGATGTAAGGTGAGGGGGCAGGGCCGCAGGGATAGACTGAAGCGGCAGCTCTCGCAGCACCACTGGGCCGAGTGCCCTGCAGGAGGAGCTGGCGCTGTTTGTCACTGAGCTGACCTTTACACCTGACCCAGGGCTTGGTCAGGGAAGGTGGAGCCCTGCGGCCGCTGCCTTCCAGTACTCCCGAGGCGAGCCCACTGGCACATGACACACATGACACACGTGACACACATGACACACATTACACCTCCTGCTTCACTTCTGCCCTCAGATCTCCCGCAGGTTTGCCCTTATGACCACCCTAATGGAAACATACAAGAAAGCAAAGCCAGGAAATGTCGTTCAGCCTTGCCTAGACCACATATTCCAAGCCACCACAACGCCTTTATTTACATACTAGGATTAGATATCACAAAGGACTTTTGGGAGCCAGATCAACAAACCCCTAAGAAAATAGACCAGTGTCTGGAGAGAGTGGAAATGACTTATTTCCTCGGAGTCCCTCCTTGCAGGGGTATCCCTGTGAGCGAGCGTATCTGTAGCTGGTCAGCCCGCTTCACAGGCGGTGCAGACTGGGCTGTGAGCTTCCAGGACTGCCTTCAGCTGAAACTCGTCAGATGCGGGAAGGCGCAGGACTGCGGTGCTGCGTGGTGTGTCTGGTGGCCTCCTGCTGAAACGTGCTTGCTCTGATGGTCCTCTGATCTATGGGGAAGGGAAGGACTTCAGCTTTTGATGGTCTGCTCGCTAGCCCCTTTCAGAGGAAAATAATCTATCTTGGGTTTTCCAGAATCCAATCTAAACAGTTTGTAAAGTAGAAAAACTGCAGAGAGGTGGGGAGATGTGTTTAGGTGTGGGCACACACACACATGCGCACACACAGAGCCCCATCCGTAGTTTTATTGTCACTGCAGATTGCACAGATGACAGCTTGGGCATAGAAAATTGCTACATGGGCCGGGTGCGGTGGCTCACGCCTGTAATCCCAGCACTTTGGGAGGCCGAGGCGGGAGGATCACTTGAGCTTGGGAGTTCAAGACCAGCATGACCAACACAGAGAAACCCCGTCTCTACTAAAAATACAAAAAGCCAGGTGTGGTGACGCATGCCTGTCATCCCAGCTGCTCAGGAGGCTGAGGCAGAAGAATCTCTTGAACCCGGGAGGCGGAGGTTGCGGTGAGCCAAGATCATGTCATTGCACTCCAGCCTGGGCAACAAGAGTGAAACTCCATCTAAAATAAATAAATAAACAAATAACTGTTACATGTTTTCCAATATTGTGGTGAAATTTTGCCTTGAGCATTCTGCCTGCCAAACAAGTGGGAAACACCAGATAGCCTTTTTCAGGTAAATGTGGCTCGTCGGGGACATTTAAGGCTGGGAAGTGAAGGTTCTGCAGTGCTGGAGGATGTGAACCTCCTCCTCTCCAAAGCAGCCTCTGCATTTGCACCTGTGTCTCGGCACAGGCGGTGCTGTGGGGCGGCCGAGCTCCAGGTGACCCTCTTCTGCAGCGTCTCCCACGGGAGTCCGTGGTCCTGCCTGGTGCCTTTGGCCTGCGGTGCATAGCATCAAACCCCTAGCTCTGAGGCCCCTGCGTTCTCCCTCAGCCTCTGGAGCCCGGGAAAAGTCAGCGTGCGGTGGGAACCCCAGGGGCTCCTTGCACCACCCTCCTCCTGCCTGCTGTGTGGCGCCAGGGCATCTCTGGGAGGCTTAAACTCTCCCCCTCGGTAGTCTAGAGAGAAGGCCTGGGCCTCTTGCCCTCAGACCCTGGCTTTAGTCTGTTCAGGCTGCTGTAATAAAATGCCACAGATGGGAAGGCTTATAACAGAAGTTTATTTCTCACAGTTCTGGAGGCTGGATGTCCAAGATGAAGGCACTGCCAAACTCCACATCTGGAGAGGGTGGTTTCCTGACTCGCAGACGACGTCTCCTCCCTGTGTCCTCACGTGGCCTCTACTCTGTGCGCACCTGGAGAGAGAGCTCCCCTGTCCCTCCCTCTTCTGATGAGGTCACCAGCTCTATCAGGTGAGGGCCCTGGCCTTAGGCTTTCATTTAACTTTAATCACCTCTCGAGGCTCTGGCACACTGGCACACGGGGCCAGGGGGCCAGCACACTCCACAACGCCTGCCTGTCCCCTTCTTGGAAGCAGGGTGCAGGGTGGGTGCAGCGTGTCTTCTGAGAGACAACTTTTTTTCTCCCAGAAAAAAATTTTGTCTCCTTGAGAAGCATTTTAATCTATAAATGTTATGCTTTGATCCTTTTGGATTCTTAGCCTGCTGGAACTCAAAACCTTGTTTCTTTCTCAAAAGCTTACCTTCTTTCCAGATGTCTGGAAATGTTTCATACTTTAATCTGGGTAGGGGTTATATGAATGTTCACATACGTAAACATTGATCAAGCTACAAATTGAAGATTTTTGCATTTCACTATCCCTGTATGTTACTACTCAATAACGTATAGGGTTTTTTTTGTTTGTTTGTTTGTTTTTGAGACAGAGTCTCGCTCTGTCGCCCAGGCTGGAGTGCAGTGGCGCGATCACAGCTCACTGCAACCGCCACCTCCTGGGTTCACGCCGTTCTCCTGCCTCAGCCTCCCGAGTAGCTGGGACTACAGGCGACTACCAACATGCCCGGCTAATTATTTTTAGTAGAGATGGGGTCTCACTGTGTTGACCAGAAAGGTCTTGATCTCCTGACCTCATGATCCGCCCGCCTCGGCCTCCCAAAGTGCTGGGATTACAGGCGTGAGCCACCACACCTGGCTGTTTTTTTTTTTTTTTTTAGACGGAGTCTTGCTGTCTCCCAGGCTGGAGTGCAGTGGTGTGATCTCGGTTCACTGCAAGCTCCACCTCCCTGGTTCACGCCATTCTCCTGCCTCAGCCTCCCGAGTAGCTGGGACTACAGGCACCTGCCACCACTCCCAGGTAATTTTTTGTATTTTTAATAGAGACGGGGTTTCACCGTGTTAGCCAGGATGGTCTCAATCTCCTGACCTCATGATCCGCCTGCCTCAGCCTCCCACAATGCTGGGATTACAGGCGTGAGCCACCACGCCTGGCCATTTTTTTTTATTTTTATTTTTTTTACCATGAGCATGTATTAATTTAAAAATAAAATCTGCAGAATTAAATAATTCTTCAAAAGGTATCTTTAAAGCTACATGAGCCAGGTGCAGTGCCTCAAGTCTGTAATCTTAGCACTTTGGGAAGCCAAAGCACGAGGATCTCTCGAGTCCAGGAGTTCGAGGTTGCAGTGAGCTATGACTACACCGTTGTCCTCCAGCTTGGGTGACAGAGCAAGATCTTGTTGCAAAAAATACGTAAATAAATAAATTACATGAAAGGTGTGTTTGATGTTTGATATATTGTTAATTAAAAAGAGTTTACTGGGCCAGGCACAGTAGCTCACACCTGCCATCCCAGCACTTTGGGAGACTGAGGCGGGCAGAACTCTTGAGTTCAGGAGTTCAAGACCAGCCTGGCCAACACGGTGAAACCCCGTCTCTACTAAAAATACAAAAATTAGCCTGGCGTGGTGGCACACGCCTGTAGTCCCAGCTACTTGGGAGGCTGAGGCAAGAGAATCACATGAACCTGGGAGGTGGAGGTGGCAGTGAGCCAAGATTACGCCACTGCATTCCAGCCTGGGTGACAGAGTGAAACTCCATCTCAAAAAAAGAAATAAAAAAAAAGAGTTTAGTAACAGTGAGTGTAGTATGATGAACAAATTACGTGCACACACATGCACACACGCAAACAACTGGAAAGAATCCCTCCAACATATTACCCTGGGGACTGGGATGGAAATTAGTAGGGGTTTTCAGGGCTTTATCCTTTTGTTTTTACACAGGTTTACTGTTTGAAATTTTTGCAACTAGCATGTGTTACTTTTGTAAACCCCAAATATCTGGGACAGATCTCAGTTAATTTAGGAAGTTTATTTTGCCAAAGATAAGGACATGTGCGGGTGACACAGCCTCAGGAGTCCTGATGACATGTACTCAAGGTAGTCGGGGCACAGCTTGCTTTTATACATGTTAGGGAGACAAGAGACATCAATATATGTAAGAAGTACGTTGGTTGGGAGGCCGAGGCGGGCGGATCATGAGGTCAGGAGATCGAGACCATCCTGGCCAACATGGTGAAACGCCATGTCTATTAAAAGTACAAAAATTAGCCAGGCGTGGTGGCATGTGCCTGTCATCCCAGCTACTCGGGAGGCTGAGGCAGGAGAATCGCTTGAACCCGGGAATCAGAGGTTGCAGTGAGCAAAGATTGCCACTGCACTCCAGCCTGGCAACAGAGCGTGACTCTGTCTCAAAAAAATGAAATAAAATTAACAAAAAAGTACATTGGTTCGATCCACAAAGGTGGGACAACCCGAAACGGGGAGGAGGCTTCCAGGTGGAGAAGAGACAAACAGTTGCATTCTTTTGAATTTCTGATTAGCCCTTTCCGAAGGAGACAGTCAGATACACATTTATCTCAATGGGCAGAGGGGTGACTTTGAGTTCTGTCTGTCCTTTGTCCACAAAGAAATTCCTGAGGGAGGTATGTAGCTTTTTTATCTTAGTAGCTATCTTGGTGTGGGAATACAATGGGAGGCAGGTTTGCCCCAAGCTGTTCCTGGCTTGACTTTGCCCTTTGGCTTAGTAACTTTGGGATCCCCAGATTTATTTTCCTTTTACACTTTTATAATTACAAACCCTACCTAGCAAAAAATATTTTGCCAGCATAGTGATTCTGGGTTCTGAACTTTTTCTGCCATGCTAAATTTCACTCATAATTTTAAGCTCAATTTCATAGGTCATCCAAACCCTTTTAGAGTCAAGGAAATTGCAACCGTGAAGCCATCCATGGGGGTGTATTAAAGAATCTAAACATGGGCACAAAAGAGAACACGTCTTGTGTCACTGAGGTGGGGATGTGGAGCGAAGCTGCGGAGTGGCGCCTCCTGGAGCCGCAGTTCAGATTTGCTCCTTAAGAACGTGTATGGGGTTCTTTTCACCTTCAAGAAAATTCAAGCTGAAGAGCAGATTATTTAATGAGACTCAGCTAGGGAGTCTCATTAATGGGAGGAAGGGAGAATGGCAGTAATTCTTATAATGATAAAATATCATTTCACAGAAAATCATCATTTCAGAGAAATCACTTTGTGCCAGATACCGGCTGTGGAGACAGACATAGGCATTTTAAAGGAAAGCTAATGAAATGTTTAAAGAATGTCCAGCAGATTTGAAAGGAAAAGACATTCTGTATTCTGATGCCTTGCCTTAGAATTGACACCGAGGCTGTTTCCTGACATCTCATAGTATTTCGTTTTTTTCATTCTTCTTCAGCATCTCTATCTGTATTTGTGCATTCTGAAGCGCAGCTTTAGTACATGATGCTAATATTCCATTAATTGGGTGGTGTGGCCTTGGGGCTGTGACCAAGGCATGGTTCCTCTGCGTCTGCTTAGGGAGTTGACGTTAGATCACAGAGAAGCAGCCACACACCACAGCCCGTCCCGTCCTCACAGGGCGCGCCGGGGACATGTGCGGATCACACCCATGCACGTACGTGCTCAGTGCACTGTTACTGGAAAGAAAAATGCATGGCTCCTCTGGTGTCTTCTGTTCTTTCTTCATACAATTTTTGGTAGCTTTTCTTTTTTTAAAAAAAGAGGTTTTAACTAGTCAAATGAAGCAATGGGAACGGAGAAAGAACAAAAATATCTGTTACTTGTTATCAGTTAATTGTAAACACCACTGCACTCGGGCAAGCCTGTGGCTTTTTATGTATATATGTTTTATTTATTTTTATTTATTCATTTTGAGACAGGGTCTTACTCCATCACCCAGGCGAGAGTGCAGAGGCGCGATCCCAGTTCACTGCAGCCTCGATCTCCTGGGCTTAAACAATCCTCCCACCTCAGCCTCCCAAGTAGCCGGACCACAGGTGTGCACCACCATCCCTAGCTAATTTTTTAAAAAAATTTCTTGCAGAGACAAGATTTCACTGTTTCCCAGGCTGGTCTGGAACTCCCAAACTCAGGCGATCCACTCGCTTCAGCCTCCAAAAGTGCTGGGATTACAGTCATGAGTCACCGTGCTCGGCTCTGCTTGTAGCTTTTTAAAAAGGCCATGACTTACATCTCTAGACCCACCTAAAACATAGAGGAAACCCGCATGCCGAGGAAGAAAGGAGTTCTTGAGAGAGGCTGGGTGTGGTAGCTCACGCCTGTAATCCCGGCACTTTCGGAGGCCGAGGCAGGCGGATCACGAGGTCAGGAGATCGAGACCACGGTGAAACCCCGTGT